>NC_056726.1:175843488-175853488 GCF_019279795.1 Protopterus annectens
ACAATTTCTATGAATACAATATTTTATTCTATTGGCAATAATGAGTTTGAGTAAATGCTCATATACAAGCAATTCAAGGTTTTTTTTGGAAGCTGTTAACTGTATTTACATGACAGAAAATAGATGCATCCTAATATATGTAATGTCTGAATCATATTAGCCAAAGTTTTTGATTTAAATGAATGTTAGAACTTATTTTTCTCTCCTCTTGATTTCTAACATCAAGATTATTTGAATGCTATTTGAATACAAGTGTTTTATATTACATGGATGTATATAGTAGTATGAACAGTTTAAAAAAAAAAAAAAAAAAAAAAAGGTTTATTTTAGTTTATATGATGCTGTTTTACCAAATGTGTAGTCTTGTCTTGCTAGATAATTGAATTGAAAACTGTTAACTTCAGTTAAATATAACTAGTATTAAATTGATAAGGTGGTAGCTGACGTACTGCTGCTTAGGGTAGGGGTTAACTTGAGTGGTAAATACTACTCTAAGTTGGAGTTTATAACTCCAGGCTGGATGCAAGGTTTAATCCTTACATTATTTTCACTTGTTCATTGTTATTTGTATATAGTTTTGACATCCACAATATATTTTGTACATTCATTGTCACTACAAACAAAATTGAATCCTATACGAAATCCCATAAGAGATTCAATAAATACAGCTATATTTAAAGGTACACCTAAAGGAGGAGATGTAACATTACTTATCTTGTTATTTGTTATTTTGATCATAAGATTCTTAAGTTTTAAAAATGCCAAATGACATCTTTAAAAGGAATTTCTTTAAACATTAATGGATTGAATAATCCATGTAAAAGGGCAAGCCTAATAAGATACATTAATTTACATAAGGCCAACTTAGTCTTCCTACAAGAAACCCATCTCTTGAAAAAAGATATTGATAAACTAGCCACAAACAAATATACAGTATTGGTTAGTTCAGAGCACACTCAGAAAAAGAGGAGTGGCTATTTTATGGAATAAAAGTATGCCCATTCCTAAAACCATTAAGTCTTATCAGGATGACAAAGGAATGTTTTGTATGGTTACAATGCAAATTAATGGGAAGACTTACACTTTAATTAATGTATATTGGATACCTGGAATTGGTATTAATACAGTGAAACATCATCTTGATAAGATCATATCATTCTCTATAGGAGATATTATTTTAGCTGGTGACTTTAATTGTATACTACATGAAAGTGATACTACCACTATAGGAAAGAGAAGAATTACATCTAATGCAAAACATTTAAAGGATTTTGCTAATTCTTATCATTTGAATGATATTAATAATCAGATAGATTCAAAATCATCATTACCATACACCTTTTTATCTAACAGATACAAAACTTATTCAAAAATTGATAGGGTCTTTATTTCTAACCAGATGGTAACAGATTTAATTAATTCCAAAATCATTTCATGTCCTATATCTGATCATAATTCAATTGTTTTTGAATTCATGATAAAAAAATACTCATAATGTTCAGATCAAAAGGATACCAGCATACTTAACTCAACTAAAAGACTATAAAGAATATATACTTTCAGAAGTAAAACATTTTTTAGACATAAATAACACTCCTGAAGTCTGCATTGTTTATGTTTGGGATGCCTTAAAATCATATCTATATGGACAAAGTATCAGATGGTATAATAATAAAAGGAAATCTTGGGATAAGGAATTGTTAGATATTCAAAGTAAATTAGACTCTTATAAACATAATAATAAAGAAAATATTATGGACAAGAAAGTTATTGAAGAAATAAACAAACTAAATGAGAAATACAAAGAAATTTTAACTCATAAAGTTAAAATAACTTTAGAGAAATACAAGTTTTTGTCTTATTCAATAAGCCCCAAATACTTACATAGACTTAAAAATAAAACAAAAAGGTTGAATAAACAAAACCATATTAAAGAAATCTTTTCTCTAAGGAAATAGAAGAATGTTTCTAGTATACCAGAAATACTAGATGAATTTAGAAATCACTTTCACAAAATTAACCATAATAATATTAACATGGAACCTAAAGATAAAATAAAGGAGTTTATAACCACAAATATGAATAAAAAGCTTAATAAACAACAGATTAAACTATTGGACAAGAGTATTTCATATACAGAAGTTATTACACAAATAAATAAGCTTAAATCAAACAAAGCACCGGGTAATGATGGTATTATACCAGAGATATATAAAATCCTTTCTAAAAATACATATTCATTAATACATAAGGTTTTATTTTGGCCCAAACTGAGTTAATAACCCCCCCATCTTGGCAATATACATTTATTTCACCAATTTTAAAACCTAATAAAGATCCAACTAGATGTTCTTCATATCGTCCCATCTCATTACTTAATGTTGATTATAAAATGTTTATGAATATCTTTGCTGATAGATTGAAGACAATCATTCCGCATTACAGATATAGATCAGACAGGCTTCATTGTAAATAGAAATACTTTTGATAATATAAGAAGAACTTTAACATTAATAGATTTTGCAAATAGGAAAAAGAAAGATTTAACACTTATTAGTCTTGATATAAGTTCAGCATTTGATTCAGTAAGTTGGGACTATCTGTTTACCTTAATGAAGTGCACAAACTTCTCGGATGCATTTGTAAATCTAATTGAACATTTATACAAAGGAACGTTGGCTTATATTAAGGTAGGAACATATGTTTCACAAAAATACCCATTCTTAAAGGTACAAAACAAGGATGTCCACTTTCTCCACTATTATTCACTTTAGTAATGGAGCCTTGGGCTAATTTGATCAGAAACAGTACTGACATAGAGGGTTTTGAAATAGATGAAAATACAACATCCAAAATTCAACTTTTGCAGATGATGTTCTAATTACATCAGCAGGATCTAATTCTTCTATACAGTCTCTATTTGATAACATGATGAATTTTAAAAGTATTTCTGGTTTAATATTCAATGAAGAAAAACTAAAATACTACCTATATATACACAAAAAATATTCTCATTAGTGATTTTACTAAATATGTACCCAATTCAGGTCAGATAACTTATTTAGGTATAATACTATCTAAAGATATTAAATCTATTATATATAATAATTATAATACCTGTTTTCTTAATATACAAAATCTTTTTAATACCTGGAATAATATGTTTTTACTATGGAGGAGAGACTTACAATTATTAAAATGATAATATTCCCCAAGATTTTATACTTAATACAATCAATAATACTTCCACCTGCAAAAATAATTATCAAGAAACTGAACACACTAATGTTAAATTTCTTATGGGCACCTAATAGACCTAGGATTGCATTAAAGAAACATACTAATAGCTGGTCTCAAGGGGGTATTTCTTTTCCAGACTTTAATTTATATACTATCACTTCTATTGTAAAAGTTATTACTTTATTAATAGATCAGTCATATGTCACAAAATGGAAAGATTATTGGGAGCTAATTAGTATACACTTCATGAAAATCTCCTTAACACATAAAAATATGATTGTAAATAACTCCATGTTATGGTTACTAAATGAATTTTGTACTTCACCTATTACACCTAAACGTATGGTTTGTTACCCATTAAATATTATTATTAGTTATCGTAACTTTATATTCATGCACCCTAAGTATAGGGAATGGAATTTTATTGTATTTCCTATAATGTATACTCAGGGTATGCTTTTGTCATCTACTTCTGAAGGAACTCATTTAGCTATAGATAATGATCTAAAGTACTGGTATCAGTTGATATCTGATAATAAAGTTAAAAATCTAGATTTCTTAAAACAAGAATTTGATCTAAGAGAAACTTGCTGGTTAGAGGTTCAGACCTTTAGACAACATCTCATTAAATAAAATAGATTTAATGTCTATAACTGTTAAAGAATCTATTCCAACACTGATTGATTACTTGATATTAAATTTCCAACATAAAGTTTCTGATAAAGGTAAACTTTCATACATACATAAAGTTATCAGACAAGAAACTTTTTACAGTGTAGATTCATACTGGAATTATTTCACTTCTATTAATGGGGACCCACCAAATCAACAAGATAAACAATATATATTGGAATCTGCTTATAGAACTACGTCTTCCATTGTCTGGAGACTTTATACATGGAAATTTTTACATAGATCTTTTTTTATACACCTTTGATGATGAATAAAATAAATAATAAAGATAATCTATGTAAGAGATGTAATGTAGAAATTAATGCTGACTGGGCTCATATATTTTATGACTGTATAAAATTGAAAGAATACTGGAAGTCAATTAATGAATTATTGCAGGCTCTTTTTACAGATAATTTCATTATTTCTAAATCTCTTATATTATTCAACACACCTGTACCTCAAAGTGTTAAAAAGGTTAAGCTTCCCTTGTTATGGTCTATTCTAGCAGTGGCTAGGAAAATAATAACTAGAAATTGGATTTCAGATACACCTCCTTCGTTCAATGAATTTAAAAATGTTATGAATATAGTGTGCCATATGGAAATAAACACAATTAGGACTAGAACAAATAGAAAAACATCTTATTTTATTGTATGGGATAATTTACAAAATTTGTTAAAAAAATTTTAATTTCAATAGCATGGTATTTTAGTTTAATTCATTGATCTGATTGTAGTGGATGTCTTTGTAAATACTTTAGTTGTTTTGTTGAATATTATAATAATACCTATTTTTAATTACTTGTATAAAATTGTTATGATATTTCTCTTATATGTTAAAACAATAAACCTGTTTTGAAAAAAAGGAGTTAGCAAATATGTTGCAGGATAGATGTCTGTTTTCATTTCGTAAAGGGAAGAACTTGGCATCTTGTTTCAACCATTACAAACATTCCCACGACAACAGCTGGTCTCAACTGACACAAACCACCTTGACAGGTGAATCTTTGATTGGATGTTTCCCATGTGGCCATTGCATAAATTGTGATAAAATATCTAAGTCTAAACAGTTTACAAGCAAAAACTGTGGCATGGTGTATGATTTAAAATTGTTTGCTAATTGTAACAGCGACTGACTTGTATATTTGGCCACATGCATCTGCGGCTCTTTCTACATTGGCCAAACATCTCGTCCTCTCAGGCAGAGAATCTCTGAGCATGTAAGTAATATCAAGAACAAAAAATCTAACAATGCATTATATAAACACTGTATGTTACATAAATCAGCTAAATTTACTTTTATGATCATTGATGTGGTGAAGGGTAACAAATTATACACAGCAGGTTGGCATTCCATTTTAAATGGATTGTAAAGCTAGGTGGATTATTTCCACCTGGTCTTAATGAGCAATTCTAAAATGAACCAATGGGGTTAATGATGCATGTATTTAAACAGTAGCATTTGATTTTTTATGTTTACACTGATGAAGGCTCTGCTTCTTACCAGTCGAAACCGGTCTGGTTACTTGTTTTTATGCTGTTTTAATTAATACATTTCTTTCAGGTCACAGTTTGCTGACTCATTGTGTTTCTCTGGATGTACCTTGTTTCTGCTTAACCATATTCTGAAAAGCTGAATTTGGACAAATATGTTCAAATTATATCACATGGTTTTTATTCTGACTTGCTCAGTGTTATAAATGGTTATCTTGTGTGTAATATGTTTATCCTTAAATGCGATACTGAAATGGCATTGCATGTTTCTTCTAGTGAATATTATTTGTGCTGTGTCATCTAAGTATTAGAGTTTCATAGGTACTTACTAGACTATTTATCCATGAGGATGTTAAGAAGCCTAACTTTATTTTTCTTTGTTAGTTTTTGGTCTTCATATTTTACATACATATAATCAGGGGTGGGCAGAGCAAAGATATGCTGGGACACTTAATTGTTGCTCCTATCCAGAGAGACATGGATGCTAAATGGGGTGAATTTGCAGTTTCTCATCCACCCATTTATCCAAATTACATTTGAACAGAGTAAGAGAAGTACTTCACTTTATGTGGCGTAGAAGATGGTTCTGTCAAAGATGTATTCTCTGGGATAAATAAGTATCCCACTTTATGTGGAGTAGAAGATTGTTCTGTCAGAGATGTATTCTCTGGGATAAATAAGTATCCCACTTTATGTGGAGTAGAAGATGGTTCTGTCAAAGATGTATTCTCTGGGATAAATAAGTATCCCACTTTATGTGAAGTAGAAGATGGTTCTGTCAAAGATGTATTCTCTGGGATAAATAAGTATCCCACTTTATGTGGAGTAGAAGATGGTTCTGTCAAAGATGTATTCTCTGTGATAAATAAGTATCCCACTTTATGTGGAGTAGAAGATGGTTCTGTCAAAGATGTATTCTCTGGGATAAATAAGTATCCCACTTTATGTGGAGTAGAAGATGGTTCTGTCAAAGATGTATTCTCTGGGATAAATAAGTATCCCACTTTATGTGGAGTAGAAGATGGTTCTGTCAAAGATGTATTCTCTGGGATAAATAACTATCCCACTTTATGTGGAGTAGAAGATGGTTCTGTCAAAGGTGCATTTGCTGGGATAAATAACTATCCTTCCAATGTGCTCATTTTAAGTTGCAAAAAGATTGAGATCCCTTGGGCAGGTGTTCATGCTATCACTGGCCTCATGGTCATTAGCAAACCTTTGCTACTAGGGATATTTTTTTTGGGGTCTCTATGATAAATGAGCTCTACCCTGGTATATTAGCTCAGTTCCTAACATATATAAATAATAAATACACGAGCCACCAAGAAATGACTGTAGAATGAAATGAACATCCCCTGAGCTGATGCTGCTTAGCAATATTTCTTAATATAGGTCATATTCAAAATTTAATTATTGTGACACCTGAACCCTATGTGCAAACATGGGAAAAAGTGAGTTATGGTTGGTTATGGATAGGTGGATGGATGGATGGATGGAGATATGAAAACAAAGAATAATGTAAATGTGAGGGCACATATATATGTACTCATGGACAGAGACAGGGACAGAGACACACAGAGACACACAGACAGAGACGCACAAACACTTGGTTATGCATTTTTTATTTAAATGCCTAAGACTGTATCAGGAAGTGTAAAGGAGACAGATAAGAATGCATTGCAGTGCCATTTCAGGAGCTACCTTATTACAGTGCCTGCATGTGTAGTAACTATGCCTTCTGAAATAGCAGCGAGACAGTGAGGCATAAGGCAAACTACCACAAGACGAAGATGTGTAAGCTTGTTTTTAAAAAGTATAAATTGCCCTCTATCTCTCAATCTTTCTTTCTCACATGTGAGGCTCATGTCACACAAATGTTATGATGCACTATCACATACTTCCCAAAAAGTAGGGTTATTCTTTTTAAAATTGTCATTAATGCATCAGTTAGAGTTCCTGTGATAGTATACAAAACATATTGATTAATCTGTAGTATATTTTCTTCTCTTTTGCGCAAATCTTAAGTCTCCCTTTCTCAATCCAAAGTGGGAGAGATACAGTGTTACACCTCTGCTTTGGTAATGCCACATTCCATCCTAACTGCTTTTCCATGCAGCTGGGGTTTTAGTTTGGAGAAATAAGATCAAACAGTGGCAGTAACATAACCATGTTGTAGTAGTACATCTCTTTTGTGAGTGACATGTGTCACTGAATACGGAGGAAGCTTTGGCAAAAGCCCTAACAGTGGTCCTTTTGTATGTTTTATAAAACTGCAAGCTGAATAAATACTAAATGGTATACTAGCAAAGAGTTTTTGCAAAGAGCATCTATAATTATATGTATATCAGTATTAATATATGAATACAGACACACACAAACACACACATGCGCACATTTAAATATGAATGCCAATGAGGTGGCCGAATGGTGTGATTGTTGCACCAAAACAGTCAGCTCAGCTGATTGAACATTGCCGGCTTTGTTTCAGTGTGGGATTGGGAACACTGAGACTAGAGGAGTTTTCCCTTTCCTCATTGTAGAGTGGTCTTGGGGTTGGTATATATAATTAGCAGTTTTTTTTTTCTGGATCAATCAGTTTTTATCAAACTTGTTGCTCTTGATTTTGTGAGTATACTAAAATCTATCTGTATATATACGTCCCCATGCAAAAAATATTTTAATTTATTTATTATGTACATTTTTGCATTCACTGAGACTGTTGAACTGGGCATACATAGATGTGTGTCAGCATGTGCAAGGTCCATCTTTCGATGTTGACTTTCCAAATGTCAAACTTTGGGTGTTTTTATCAATATCACTACACCTATATATGGCTCTCTCATATTGTCAAAAGGCTACATTGTTGAATGTCATATCATTGACAATGCAGGCCTTACAAACCCCCGAATGTAGGGGGATGTACCCCTTACTAATTATATATACCAACTCAGAGATTGTACTACAGTGGGGGAAAGAACAAATTTACCCACAAAATGATAATAGACATGGTCTGGTTATTAAAGATTTTGTTGAGTGGTGTGAAGATTTTTATCTTCAGATAAACATTTCAAAGACTAAAGCTATGGTAATAGACTTTAGGAAACATGTTTGTGGCTTTGATGCAACAATTATTAAAAATCAGATGGTAGAATGGTAATAGACTTTAGGAAACATGTTTGTGGCTTTGATGCAACAATTATTAAAAATCAGATGGTAGAATGTGTGCAATCTAAGTATTTAATAACTATTATTGATTCAAAGTTGACCTTTGATGAAAAATGCATAATGGTATGTAAAAAAAGGACATCAACTGTTTTGTTTGTGAAAACTGTTGCACTTGCATATAAACAAACGTATTATGGTTTTGTTTTACTGTGCTTTTATCGATCAATTTTGGCTTTTTCTCTAGTAGCTTGGTATGGAAATTTGTCTAGGAAAAATATGAATTCATTGAATCAGATTGCAAAGTGGTCCAGTAAATTGACTGGTGAACAATAAATGTGTTTTACATCTTTATAGTTAAAATGGTTAGAAAGAATAACTAATTCAACTGTAAAATATGTGTCCCATCAATTATGTTGTGAATTTCAGCTACCTCCATTGGGAAAAAGGCATATGTTTCCATGATGTAAAACAAAAAGATATAAGCATAGTTTTGTTCCCGCAGCAATTACACATATGAATAATAAGAATATTACACCTTAAATAATGTTTAAAAAAAAAAAAAAGATAAAAGAATAGTTTTGTTTGAGCAGCAATTGCACATATTAAGAATATTACATCTTAAGAGATGTTTTAAAAATGTCATCCAGCTTCAATTTCAGCACCTTGGCACTTTTTGGTTTAAATTGAGTGCAATACTGCGAGTAGAAAAAGTGGTCGAATGTTGAATGTGCAGTATATATTGGAGACCAATTTTTCTTCTTTATTTTTATTGTATGTATGTCAAATGTTAAATGTTTATTGTTATGTTTTTCTTTATTATTGTATTTGTGAATGATGAATGTTATGTCTGGACCAACACTAATCTTGTGACTACAAAAAGAATTTACCTGTGGGTATGAATAAATGGAACTGAATTGAAATTTCCTGAGCCCACAGTAATGTGATCTCATTCAAAAATGTTGGATGGCCTGCATTGTCAAAGACACGATACGTTCGACAATGTGACCATTCAACAATATGACGTAGGATTCCCTATATAGCTATGTCTCTGTCTCTGTCTCATCTGTCTGTGAGTGTATATACACATATGTGCATAGAATACACAAATGCACACACAAAGACATATACATGCAATAGAAAGAGGAATTATACAAAAACACAGGTTTATTTTTCACAAAGTTGTTTGAAAATAAAAAGCAGTACATTTTCTTTTACCTACAAACTATAGTCTCTCTCAGCCCCTTCAGGAATAGGTTGTTTTTTTAAAGTTCCAGTCTGTAGATCTTGACCATGCCTCAATAGCAGCAAAAGATTTCATATGGCTTTACCAAATATAATCAGTGTTGCCCAAATTAGCCCGTCACACTTTACTCAAGTGCCAGCATAGCCTGCTAAACCTCCAGTTGAGGAGCGAACTTCATGATGCT
>NC_056726.1:175858488-175958488 GCF_019279795.1 Protopterus annectens
GAGTGGTCATCATGCAACTCAAGTAGGCATCTTCCAAGTCAGGATAGGGAATTGTGTAGAACCAAAGACTGCAGAGGCATCCACAGCCAAACAGTTGCCCAACAGAATAAATTACTGGTGACCACAGTCAACTGAAAACAGTGGTCAGAGAAGACTCTAAGGTCAACAGAGTATAGGCTGAAAATCTGGAAGTTGACGGGAGAATTCCCATTTTGTGAAACAGACTCCCCATCCATGTGAAGCAGAGTTCCTCCCTATTCCTGTTTAAGAGCAACTTGGACCAATGGATGAGTAATCGAATATTCACCCTGGTCTGGTGCCCATGTCTCTGATGGACAGTTAATCAGTAAATCACCTCCTATATAAATCAAATTTGTGAGTCACATTTGGGTTGCATGGCTAAGCTTATATGGTCTCTAGTGGTCGTTAGTGTAGTATACACCTATGAAATTATGAATATATGAATAGTTCAAGAAAATACTCAGGACTCTAGTACCGCAGGAAGAAGAGGAAATAGGTACAGATGAAGACCTGTAATAGTCAGACATGACTTTATGGGAAGATACAATTGTACAAAATCAAAAGAGGTGGCAAAAGCTCACATAATATTCTGTCTCCATGTAAAGAAAGGGAAAATGGGGTTGATGATGATGATGAAGCAATGGCATAGTCTTATGCTGTTGCTAGGATAAGAACAACCAGCCCCTGATAAGTTGTCAGGGCATTCTTCTTCCCAAAGGATATTTTAGCAAACTTGCATAATCCAAAAGCCATCATTAAAGATGACATCACCTTCACTGTAGGCATCATGGGTATCTGCAAATAACCCTTGGTTAAGTCAACAGCAGTTAGATATATAGTCCTACCTAGCTGCTGTAAGGGTTCATACTTCATAGATGCATAGTTATATACTAGGCTTATGGCTGCCAGGGTCTTTATAATCTTAGCAGTGCAATCAGTTGTGTCCCTATGTATCATGGGCATTTATTAGGAGGAGGTATGTTACTTAGGACATTTCTGGAGGTTATAGGGAGGATGTTAGCTTAGGCATTACTGTCTGCCTCTGTCTATCAAAGACATGGGGGCCATATCCAGAGTGAAGTTCCAATTTCCAATCCATTAGCCATGGTTATGCTTAGAGTTAGGGACGGACTCTGCTTCACATGGATGGAGAATCTGTTCCAGAGCATGAGGATCCTCTAAGACTTATCTGTCTGTCTAATATGTCTTATTTATATCACAAGCCACATTTAAATCCTTGGGTCCAATGGTTCTGATGCTGTTTGTTTTGTGGATGTGAAAAGGTCCATCAGAGCTGGATCCCAGGATGCATTGTATGCCAGTCATAAATCATCTCTCAGTAATCTGTAGGAGAAAGAGTATAGAGATACATCTTTAAGGTGATCCATATAGGACAATGGATTCTCCTTGTAAGTAACTTTTTTGAGTGTTACAGCTGCTGCATATGTTTGGTCAGGTACATGCCAAAGGGGGCATTATACTCAATGATGGATCTGATGAAGGTCGAATAAAGTGGCATTATGACTTCCTTGGACCTGGATGTCATACCCTTACTTGTAAGTTGGACAACATAGAATGATTTTCTTACTACCTTGTCTATGTGTTGACCATAGGCCAAATTACTGTCTACGCATGTACCCATATCTCTAACAACTGGGTCAGCTCTTAGGGGCATGTTATAAATGGAGCAATCTGCCTGGGTAAATGTTTTCCCAAAAGGTACTATAATGAATTTCCTGCCATTGAGATTAGTCCAAGACTTTGGCAGCAGACATTTCTCTGTGTTAGACCGTCTTGTAAGTTGTTTGTGGCATGGGGTGAATCTATGATAGCTCCCAATTTGCAGTCATCTGTGAACTTGGTCAGCCAAAGGCCCTTGACATTAGCCTTTACCTCTGAGAAGTAAATGCCAAATAAGAGTGATCCCAGCACAGAAGCCTGAGGTACCCAACTGGTGACCAGACTCAGAGTGGAGGTGGCATCACCATTCCTGACCTCTTGTGTCTTGTCTGTAAGCCAGCTAGGAATCCAGTGAGATATGTAGCAGTTGATTTATTTTTATTATTTATTTTATTTTACATTTGTTTACAGAGAAAGTCCGACTGGGCAAGCTGCCCTTTTTCAACAGAGACCCATGGAGAAAAGCTCCACTATGAACAATTTAGGATTGCAAAAATAAAAACACATATCATATCAATATAGGTATACAAATCACACATTATCATGTCACAGTATCATATTAATATAGGAACAAGGCAGCAATTAGTGCAGTATATACAGTTGTTTCACAGTAGTAATATTTGTTAAAGGTTACATAAGACAGAGCACTCATCACTCTACAAGACATGTTGTTACTTTCTATTAACAGAGAATCAGTTTCAAGGTTGATAAAAATCAGAGCTGAAGTACTTGACATATGTGATACAGAGGTAAGCAGAGATTAGTAGAGACTAGGTGTTCAGTGAGAAAAAGAAAAGATACAGAAAAGTACACTGGGAAACTAAGAGGGGAGAAAGCACCTATGGTATAGCACATTTTTCGGTGTCTGTGTTCGGATAGTAGAGATCAGTAGGTGACAATTCTTATGTGAATAGCTGTCTGAGTTAGTGCTAATGGGGTTGAAACAGTCACATAGCTAATAACTGGTCTTTATTTGAAGTTGATTTTATATTTTATGCACAGTTCAGTGAGTTTGTCAACTATACCCGAGTGGGGTAGCGTGTCGAAGGTACGCACCATTTTCCCCACATACATTGCCTTGGTGACTTTCACAAAAAATTCCACCAGGTTTAGTAGGCATGGTCTTCCCTTGAAAAAGCCATACAGGGATGGGTCCAGTGTCTGAAGGCTGCCTATGTCTTTGCTGATCATTTCTATAATAATTCATCCCATGGCTTTGCATATAAGACCACTCAGACTAATAGGTCTGGAGTTTCTGGGGTTGGTTAATAGTCCACATGTAAAGTAGGATAACTGTTGCCATCCTCCATTCTCACTGGTTTGAGGCTATAGTTGAAAAGTGACCAAAGTTGTCCTGAAAGGACATTTTTCAGCAATTTAGGAGGTATCCTGGATATTGTCAACACCCATCGAGGCTGTGTTTTTGGCCTTAGTATGTGCTGCCAGGACCTGGTCCCTATTACTAGTTGGGAGGGCTATGCTAGTAAGTATTTCATGGAGGGAAGTGGGGGGGTGAAGTTTGAGCTGAATTTTTCAGCCAGAAAATTCAATATGTCACTCTGCTCAGTGAAGGTAGCACCACTGACCACTAGTATGGCACACTGATGTGTGCAACTTTTGAGGTTTTGGACATAGCTGTAGAAGGCTATGTGGTTGTCTTTAGCCTGTGAGGCTATCTTGACCTTGTAATTGGCCTTGATGGACTTAATTAGTCCTCTTAGTTTACTGTTTAGTTTAATTAGAGAGCCCCTATCATTATGAGAATTGCTGTTCCACATTTTAGCAATGATTTTTTTCCTTTTTTTATATACCATATTAAGGTTAGGATTCTACCAGTGTGGTTTGTTTTTAAGATTTCATTTTAGGCTTACTTCTAGTTGGTACAGCAGCCTCTACAAGGCCATTTAAATGGGTGTACATTGTCCCTTTGAACAATTCCACATATGTTGTTGTGAGCTCTGGGTTGGGAGGGGCATTGAATTTTGAAAAAACTATCTCTTAATAGGATGTAGTTTGCTTTGGAATAGTCCCTAAATGTTACATGGTTTGCTGGGGGTTATCAAGTTGATTTTTATTTCAAAAGAGACAGCTTTGTGGGCAATCTTTCCAGTGAGGACATGACACTGGAGTGGGAGTGTGTGTGCGGAGGGCAATGCTCTTCCATATTGGTGACTACCAGGTCTAGTATGCCTGAACTACTGGTGGGCATGCACCCTATCTGCTCAAGGGTATTTGTGTAGATAGAGTCCAGGAAATGTTGTGCCTGTGAGTATGAGGTAGTGTGCTTCCCAGTTTATAGAGGGGGTAGTTAAAGTCTCTCATGAATAGGTATTTGGCTTAATGGTGAGTCCAGTTGGTCTAGGTATGAGTTATGGGATTCTAGAGACATAGAATCTGACTTATACCTTGGTAGGATATGGTGTGGGACTTTATCTAAGCTGATTTGCATCTGGATAAATTCTAGGGCATCATTTTCTTTAACCAATACAGAGTTATGCCTGTTGCTGATATAGACTGAGACCTCTCCACTTTTTGTCCTTGTCTGTGCAGCTGATGGTCTAAATATGTGGAAGGCACTGAGGCCTTGCACCGCCGGTGTACTTTCTGTCAATTTAAACCCTGTTTTGGTAATGGTGCAGAAATATATATCCTCCAGAGTGAGGAGTGCTTATAGGGTATGGACTTTCTTGTTTAGGCTCCTAGCATTGAGCAGTAACACCTTCATGTTTCTTTGAATTTTATTTGCTATGTTGGTAGGTTTGTCAATTTGGCATTGCCTAAAAAAGACTAAGAGAGTGAATAAAGTTTTAGTCAGTATTCAGATGTCTTGTCAGAGACAAGTGCAGACCATCCTCTGCAAACCAACATGATCTGTTAGCCATGTCTTTCCATAGTGACAAATAAAGAATCTCCCTGGAAAGACACCAGACACTAAGCCAATTACTGAAGTCAATCATCTTTTGCTTATAATGTAGCATCATCCTTGATGAAGGTAGAATGTTGATCAATGCAAGGCACATATGTGCCTGGTGTACATAGTCAGAGAGATCAACAATGTCTCTCTTCATATAGTCCATGGAAGTAGTTCCCAGGTCATTAATGTCCACATGGTCTATGATAGAATCATACTGGTACCTGTAGTGTAGTGACAAGTGTGTGTGCAGCTTGGGGGATTCAGGCTCCAGATAAGCAACTAACTATAGTCTCCCTGTTAAGTGTGGTGAGTGGTGCATCTGTGTGTTATACAATAGAGTCCACAATGACAAGAGTGCTGGGTAATGTGATCCCTTGCCTTATGCACTTTCCTTTTGGGGCTCCACTGGGTGTAGGTGTATGCATGATATTTGGTGTTGCTTTTGGTGAGTGCTTTAGAGATTATGGAGGATAGGTGTTACTGTTTATAGGCTTAGGAGGTCTTTGAGGTTTTGAAAGGTTGCTTTTTAGTGCCTCAGCATAGGTTCATAGGTAGGTACTAGGCTATTGACCCTAGGGCCTATATAAGCCTAGCAAACGGTACCCTGGCTTTTGCCACCAAAGAAAACTATTTTCCTGTGCTCCTGTCAAGCAGAGCCACAGAAGTGATCCCCGGGGTGAATTTCCTATCTCCCATCCAATCATCAAGATTTTTCTTGAAGAGTGCTAATGAGGAGCTTTGTTTGATATAGATAGGTAGTTTGTTCCAGAGTATGGGAAGCCTCTGAGACAGGAATCTATCCCTCCAGCATGTTCTGTTTATTGTGGTGACAAGGTTTAGGTCCCTAGAGCATGTAGCTCAGAGGGATTGGGATTTCTTTACGTGGAGCATGTTCAACTGCTCTGGGTTTGACATAGCTTTGTATGTTAGGCAGAGATCGCCTCTGAGTAGCCGATATGCGACAGAGTAAAACTGGAGTTTTTTGAGACGGTCTACGTAGGGCATTTGTTTGAGGCCAGTAATCCTCTTTGTGAGGTATTTCTGTGGCCTTTCCAGTTGTTGCAGATGTCTTGTGAGGTACATACCAAAAGGGGCACTGTACTCTATAATGGGTCTAATGAGTGATGAGTAGAGGGGAACAATGACCTCTTTTTTCCTGTATGAGAAACCTTTTGTGATGAGGTGTGCCACGTAGAAGGATTTCCTGATTACTGTGGTGATGTGATTATCAAAGGAGAGACTACTGTCCACCTGTGTCCCAAAGTCTCTTATCACACTTACGGTGTTAAGTAGACTACTGCCTAAGTTGGTTTATATGTGTGGTATACACCATGTGTGGTGGATGTAGTGTGTGTGTTCTTTGCAACCTTGTTTGCATGAAAGATCTTTGCCTACAGTGAAACTGTGCATGTGTATCTCTCTCATACTGTGTTTGTTTTTTTAAGGATTAAATGGTTACTTGCAAACATCAGACAACTGATACATTATCTTAGAATATCCATATCTACCAAGCTGGATATGGAGACATTTAGAAATTGCATATCCATATTGTCCAGACCTATATTTGTGTGGGCTGCGGTAGGTGATCAACAGATTATATAGAGGTCTTCTTGGGTGGTCTCTGGGATTTGGCAATATACTAGAGGAGAATGTGCTAGGATTTTGATAGTAGTGCTGTTTAATGGGCAAATTAACTGTTCTAAGTGGTTTACCTTCATATGGTCGTGAATTTTTTATGCAGCAGATAACTGAGTGGTAGCATACTTGCAAAAATCCAGAATGTCGTTTCACAGATGTTTGAATGGTTGAATTCCATGTAGTGAGTTTTGACATAGTGCCACAACCATGTTCTGAAACTTGTTCATATGGGTCGATGTTATGCAAGATCGCAGACACCATTTCCGATCAGATGAAGGTAAACTGTTCTAAGTATGTCTCCACACAATGGCTTTGTTTTAGCCCCACAAAGTTACAGGTTTCCTTTCTAAGGGAAGTTTTATAGATGAAATTTACTTTCTGGGCATTTCTGTCTGTACAGGGTACTAATAACTTCTTAATGTAATAACACCAAGAAAGATTGTTTGCAAGTGTAATGCTTCAACAAAATTTAAACTACCTTGACAAGGCAATTTCAAGTATTAGGGACCTTTAGAATGACTTAAAGTCAAAATCAACAATAAAACAAAAATAAAGCAGTAGTACTCTAAACAATTAACTGTACTGCGGTGGTGGTGCTGCAGTAGCATTGTCGCCTCACAGTTAGACGTTGCCCGTTCGATCCTCAGTTAGAGCACCTTCTGTGTGGCGACATGCATGAATGGGCGTTCCTTCGTTGAAGGATGTGCATTAGGCCCTGCAAACCAGCATGTAAAACTCTACTGCCAATCATCAGCGGACCGGAGTTCCACTGTGGCGACCCCTAACCGGGAAAAGCCGAAAGACACAAACAAACTCTAAACAATTAACTGTACTGCAAAACAATAAAATAAATCTCTTATCTACCAGGGATGGAGCAGGATAAACTCAGGACACCCTCAGAGTATGGTTAGGGTGATAAGCAGATGGGAGGTCTGGGAAAATGAGCAGAAGACAATTTGTAGTAGGGTACGTTTACTCAAGTGCAATACTTGTTTGCTGGGTGGGCACTTAGTGTTATGAGATATGGAAAACAATGCATGGGAAAGTACTTAAATAGGTTATGCAATAGACAATAGCAGTAAAAGAGGGGAGGGATGGACTGAGTCAGTCAGCAGAGCTGTGGATGATGGCAAGACAGTTCATACAGCCTACCTCAATCTGGCCAAGGCCTTTGATACCATTCCCCATTCAGGAATTATTGATAAACTCACCAAACTAGGCTTCCTGATTTATATCACTAGCTGGGTTGCAAATTGGCTCACAGATAGAACCCACAGTGTGAAAGAAGTGGACTCCAAGTCAGACTGCCAACCAGTCATGACTGGAGTCCCACAGGGATCGGTCCTGGGTCTTCTCCTGTTTAACATCTACTTCTCAAAAGTCCAGGCCAACACAGAGGGACTCTGACTGACCAAGTTCACAGATGACTGCAAGCCGGGAGCCATTATTAACTCCTCAAGTGATGTAGACATCCTACAGAAAGGCATCACTGAGACCAATGACTGGTGTTGAAACCATGGCCTTAAGCTTAATGCCAAAAAATATAATGTCATCCCCTTTGGGAAAAACTCAGTTCCCACTAATTACTGCATTGATGGGAGCCCACTGAACACTGAAAGAGTTATAAGAGATGTGGGGACACAGGTTGACAGCAACCTCCCCTTCAGCCACCACATTGCCACTGTGGTCAGAAAGTCCTATGTGGCACATCTCATTACCAAGGGTTTTGCATCTAGGAAGAAAAATATAATCATCTCGCTCTACTCTTCCCTCATTAGGCCAATCATTAAGTATAATGCCCCATTTGGCAAGTACCGCACTAGACACATGCAACAGCTGGAAAGGCAAGTACCTCATGAAGAGGATTCTAGGCCTTAAACACATATCGTGTATGGACAAACTCAAAAAACTCCAGCTATTCTCTGTCTCATATCGTCAACTAAGAGGCGATCGCTGCTTGACTTACAAAGTCATGTCTGACCCAACTCTGTTAGAAATGCTACATCTAAAGAAATCCCAATCCCTCCACACCACATGCTCCAGAGACCTCAACGTCATTACCACAATCAACAGAATATGCTGGAGGGACAGGTTCATAACCCAGAGACTGCCCATGCTCTGGAATAGACTTCTCATACATGTCAAGTAGAGCACCTCACTGGCCCTCTTCAAGAGAAATCTAGATGAGTGGATGGGAAATAGAAAGTTCACCCCAGGGATCACTCCTGTGGGTCTAACTGATAGAGGCACTGGGAACTAACATTGGGTGGTACAATGCCAGGGCAATTCTCTGGGCCAGGCTTGTAAAGGCTCCAGGGCCATTAGCCTACTGCACACCTATGAACCTATGTAGTACCTGTGGCTTCTTTTCATTAACAAACTACAGTCTTACAGTCCTTTCAGGAACAGGTAGTTTTTAAAAGTTACAGTTGTAGGCCTCAACCAGATTTCACTTGCAGCTCCAGATTCCAGAGGGACTTTTTAAGTATAATTCACAAGTTATCTCTTACTGTGGTATTACAATCTCTTGGGTTTACTGGGCAGGCTCTAACTTACTCCTTCTGTTCCTCCAAATGTATAATGAACTTCCTGATTCAAGCCATCCTGGCTACTTCCTTGTGTATAACTGTAGTTGGCAGTTAAGACCTTGTTATCATTTGAAAGCATACAGTGAATGCCACTACACCAAAAAAAAAAAAAAAAAAAAAAAAAAAATGCCGAAACAACTTTTAGTGAACCTCACACATATTTTTAAAGCCCCACTGCACCCCCTTTGTGGGAGGACACTCCAGCCCACACAAACTTATTTACACCTTCTCTGAGGTTGCACAACAATGGAGAAAAGTTCAATGTTGAAAAAAGTTGCTTTTGCAAAATGTATTTTATCTGCTGTCATTCACTGTAATAGTTGTCAGTTGGCTTACATGTTCCATTCGTATATAGCTAACAAATGAGAGTTTCTAGTAAATCTGTCAGAATATTCCCAAACTCCACACTACATCAAATGTAAAGGCACATTACACATTTTCCAAATTTAACATGCACTTTTATAGATGCACTATATATTTTCCAAAGTCAACATATTACTACAGATGCTCAAATTAATGGGTTCAATAAAATAGCAGTCATGTCTTGTCTTATCTTATCTTTAGCATGATACTGCACTGTAATTATTAAATCAAGGATGCCACTATACTGAAAGCGTTAAATCATTTTTCCCAGAGTTTTCTGCTTCTTAAATACCAAATGACACCAGCAAAGTTTCTCATTGCTTAGTTTACAGTAAACAAAGTTAAATAATGAAAGTGGTTCTCCTTACCAAAAGCATTCTTCTGATTCTGTTGTTATTTTGTATACATAGACAGACGTCCATTGTACAGACTTGAAAGTAGATTTGTGCTTCCAAAACTCAGAAAGGAAGGTGGCGACTTTATGAGCTGGGAGAAGGAATCTTTTCAGATTAAATTTTTTGTCACATGACATTCCAAAACTTCCTGATGAGAAAACTGTTACATTATCTATGAAGCCAAGGCTGAAAGAGAAAACAATAAATGTTTATTATGATAAATGGAATTTCTTTTAAAAATGGTGAACCTAAAGGTTCTTGACAAATATCAGACCAGCTAGTAGCATTTCACCTTTAGTCTTGGCAAAACCTGCCATTTGTTCTTAAAATGAAGAAAATCTAGTACATTTGCTTTCAAAATGCTAGAAAATGAAACAACATAGTGTTGGTAAAATGTCTGTGTAAAATGTGGTATATCAAAGCATAGTTCTATTATGAGAAACAGAATGAAGGAAGAGGTCACATTCACAGAGTTTTAGTCCAGTCTTTTAAAACTGTAAAAGTAATTTTCTTTAGATACTGCTCATATCTTTGGATCATCAGTACTGTTTAGAAATTGTCAAAGCATCTATGGGAATTCCATGGAAAACCATAAATACTTTATTAAAATAACAACATTTCAAGTGTCTTTACGTCCTGCAGACCAAACAAATTTCATCAGAACAAGCAGATTCATTGTTTCAATTATTTTTGTAAAGTTTAATTGAACCACTTGTCTGAAAGTATCCAATGAGATATTGTCAGTTCCTTTTCTGGAGCTAAAACGTTATATACTTTAATGTTATTAATATTTAATTAACTAAGTGTCCTTATTCATACCTAAAAGTGTCAGCCTTAAGGCACTACAATGTTACTTGTTAAGACATGGAGGATGGCTAGAGTACAGAGAGAGCTGCAATTTTAGTTTATGCTGTTTATGCTGTTTATGACATCTCCACCGCTATTGCCCATCTGATCCATGTTCACTATAAAGAAAATAAGCTTCCTGAAATCATTTCAGGTGAAAACATTAGACACCTATGCATCTCACAGTTATCAGGTCACAGGTGGTACTGTTTTTCTTTTGAAAAGTATTTTTAAGTATATTGCAAAGAATATGCAGATTGTATAACTGCTCTAGTGGCATAGAGAAATAAAGCCCTAACTATGACCTAGTCAACCCAGGTTTGATTAGCAGCTCAGGTGACTGAAGAAGTTACAGGGAGATCATTCATCATTGGTGCTCCCAGAAGGGAGGCATGGTTCAAAGTGAGAAGTTGCCCTCAAACTTAAGGGGTAAGTGTTAGAAGTGGGGTAGGGAAATTGTAGTGCATTTAAAGAAATAAATGGACAGAAATAGAGACAACCAAGCCCAAGAGTGCCCTTAGGATCCATGAGTTGCCCCAGCAATGTCAGAGCAAGTCCATGGGCATAGAAGACAAGCTGGTAGACCCAGACTGGACATGGGGCACTTGGGGACAGGCCTCTAAAATGATGTCCCAGGGGAACCAAAAAACAATGAATATACACATTTTCATTCTACCTGGATAATTGACAAAATTCTCTTTGCATTCTTTGGGTCATGTTTTTAATTACTTTTATAAAAGCAGTTCAGTTGATTATTCTTTTTATTCTGATAACGTCTAGGTGTTCAATAGGAGATGAAAGCACTTCATATTTTGTTTTACTTAAGTTTCTATGGTTTTCTGCATTGAGTTTGTGTCTGATTGCGTACATGTATGTGTGCATGCCTTTCTGTCTGTCTGTTAAACAGTTTAGACCAAGTCATTGGGCTGACAGAAAGATGGCTAGCGTCTGTAGACGCTACTAATTATCACATTATAACTCTGCTCTCCAGCTAAAAGTAAGGCTTATTTATCTATCTATCTCTGTTGGATGGGATAGTCCAATTGGCAATGTCTATTTTCAGCTAAGACTAGAGGAGAAAAGCTCCACAAAATTACATGAACACAAAACTAACAATTTTACTGTGGAGTTTAAAAATAACTTTATTGACAACATGTTATACAAGTATGTTCAATGGCAACAATTATGTGATTCTACGACATGAAATTTATTTAGTCATGCCAGATGTTAGCCACAATATGATGCAGCAGTATGTGTCTGGTATTTGCTCTAAGGGCTAAATACTCCCTCACATATTATTTGACAACAGTGATGCAAATTCAAAGTCCATACTTTGATATATCATGTGGTGTTCAATGCTACGGCATGTAAGACCATAGCACCTAACCATCACATATCAAATCAGTCACATTTACTATAAGACAGAAACAAACTCAGATACCTCAGTACTCCAAAATTATGTGGTCTAATCTATGAAAACTGAGTGATGGCCTGTCTAAATTCAACATCCCCCATAAACTGATGAATCCACTGCATATGCAGAATACCTTACTGCCAAATTGTATGCACTTGTGAATAGCTGCATAGATATGTATGTCCCACTTTAATACAAATACAATGCCAAATTTAAAAATAAACCCCATATAGTGGAACTCAAATATATACAGATTGGACAATCTTCTTCTTTCAGCTTTTCCCGGTTAGGGGTCACCACAGCAGATCACCTTGTCTGCTCATGATTGGCAATGGAGTTTTACAGTGTTGAGTTGCCAGCCCGATGCCCAACCTTCCACAGAAGGCACACACATGCACACACTCACACCTAAGGTCAATTTAGAGTGTCCAATCAACCTACATCATGTTTTTGGGAGGAAACCAGAGCATCCGGAGAAAACCCACACGACCACAGAGAGGACATGCAGACTCCACACAGAAGGCACCCCAGCCAAGGATCAAACCGGAGAACCTCTTGCTGTGAGGTGGCAATGCTAACTGCTACACCACCGTGGCCGCCCATATACAGATTGTGCAATAAAAGATACAAAATATCGCATGCAATAATAAATGCAGCTAATAAGATTTCAAAAACAGTCTTCTTGAACTTAACAAGGAACTCCGGTCCTTGATCAAGTCAACCAAAGCTAGATATGAGGTAAAAAACAGTCACCCAGGTGTTCTTTAACTGTCAGAAACCTCAGAAACAATGCCTAGCACTGCACAGAGATAATAGCAAATGATATCACATAATCAGACCCAGAGGACATAGCCAGTCTACTAGCAGATACATTTAGCTTTAACTTTACCTCTCTTATCCCTGCATTCACAGATCACATACCACCATCTACACCCTTCCCTCAAATTTACCAAGAAGTCTTCAAAGCACTTTCCATAGCCAACAAGAGGCAACATAACAGGCTGCCTGCTGACAACCTCAAACTTGATATGCCAACCCCCTGCAGAAGCTATTCAGTATCAGTCTCCAAACAAGCTTTGTGTCATACGAATGAAAAACTGCAACTATCACTCCCCTGCATCAAGGTGGGCTATCAACAGACCCAGGCAATTATATTCTCATAAGTCTGACCAGTCTCATTTGTTAGGCTATGGAGAGGATCCTTATGGAATTAGTAAATAAGGACACAAGTATCCTACAAAGTCTTGGCCTAAGATGGTTTGGTTTTGTCAATGGAAGATTTTGCCCACTTAATCTGGTCATCTTCTTTGAGAAGGTTACTGAAACAATGAATGAGGGCAAATCAGTACACACTGCGTACCTAGACATCAGAAAGGCATTTAACACCATCCCACATTTAGGTATTGTTGATAAACTCTTCCCACTAAATGCTAATCCCTACGTAACTCATTTAGTAGCAAATTGGCTCACAAACAGAACCCAGGAAATTAGGGTAAGTCCTAATTCTATTGAAATGTAATCTGGATGAATGGATAAGAAACTACAAATTCACCCTGGTTTAGCACCCTTGTCTTTAAGGATAAGAGTAACAAATAAATGTTCTGACCCACCCTGAATTATTCTTACTTAAATTAAAAGAGCTAAAAACTTGGCAGGCTTCTAAAGATCCTCATGCATCAATAGTCTAGTAAGTACCTATGAATATATGAGCCTATGAATCAATCAGCAGCTGCAGCAGTGAGGATCGAGAGGCCATAACTACTGTCCCTAACACATGACAGGTGGATAGCTGTGTGGAGATATTATAAGCTCTTCTTGTGAAACAATTTTATCACCAAGAATGTACGTTAGCAGCCACAAGGAAAAGTACAGAATACTATGCATTCGACTGAAGTTCTTTTATATTTTTACTAATTATAAAACAGAGGCAGCATGAGATATATGCAAATTACACTTTAAGGATATCAGGTGTTTCAGCTAAATGGCAATTCTGAATGTCCATGACTTTTTCTTTTACTTTTAAGTCTATTTATGGACAATTTTAGGTCAATAAAGCCAAACCCTCTAGCTGTGGACATGCATGTTTCTGCCTTCTTATGGCATCATCAGCACAGCATAAGAGGATTTTTTAACTTTTGGAAACACAGGGTTGTTGTACCCAACTGATATCCATAAACATCAGGGTGTCTACAAAATATCCCTACTAACAAACTAAAACAATGAGTAAAATGGTCACACAGGAAAACCAATTGCTCTTATGCTGTGCTGATGGTACCATAAGAAGACAGAAACATGCATGTCCACAGCTAGAGACTTTGGCTTTATTGGCCTGAAATTGTCCATAAATAGACTTAAAAGTAAAAGAAAAAGTCATGGACATTCAGAATTGCCATTTAGCTGAAACACCTAATATCCTTAAAGGGCAATTTGCATATATCCCATGTTGCCTCTGTCACAAGATGTTTAAGGTATCACACAGTGGAACGTCTAGCTTTGCTAGATTTTTCTTTTTGTCTTTTTTAACCAACTGTTTTTTCCTGTGTGACCTTTTTACTCATTGGTTTAGTAATTATAAAACAGGAAAAGCTATGACTAGCATGCCAAAAATATTACTGGCAAACTTTTTAAAGACTGCAATCAAAAGAATGACCACATACAAACCGAATATGGATATGTTAATAGCTGCTTTGTGTACATTTGAAGGTTAGTGATCTAGATGTGGAAACAGCTGGGGCTATAGGTATGTGACATGCAAATAACGGGCGAGCCAATATTTTCTCATATAGTCTTTAAATGCAACCTGAAGTAAAGAGACTAAAGAAAAGTTGGAGGTGGAACTCTGTAAATTGGCCACAAAAAAATGAAACAGTCTGAGGTGCAAAGGGAGTGGAAATAGAAAATGAATGATAGCAGGCAAAGATCAAAGCTGCAATAGGGAAAAAGGACTAAGATGAAACAGAAATGCAGCATCAGCATAATAAATGTTTAGCCTTCACTGTGCGTACATGAATAGCAGAACTAGAAATCCAGCTGTAAAAGTCAAGTTAATGCTAAATTGTATCCGCAGTAAAAGTAGAAGGATGACTTTATATGAATATGTTTGCTATCATAGGTTCATATGTATGTACTAGGCTAGCTGCCCTTGTGGGCCATTTTAAGACTAGCCAATTTCCCTTTTGGTGCTTGAAATAACCTATACCATTTGTATATAGATTGACCTGACCCATCCCAATAATTATATATTACCCCTAATGAGAATAACTGGGATAATTTGTGGGGACCCATGCATGGGATAAAGCATTTAGGAGGTGCCTCTGTCCATTAGTAATAGAGGGTGCAGTCCACTGCTAACTTTCATGTTTCTCACCTGTGCATCTAAGTTATATTTGAATGTGGACAGGAATGAACTTTTTTTTGTGGATGGAGAATCTATTCCATAGCAGCTGTATCCTCAGCAAAATATACCTGTCCCTCCAAACCATTTTACTGATGTTGCAAAAGATGTTTCTATCCCTAGACCAAGTATTTCTGATGCCATTTGGCTTTCTGATGTGCAGTAAATCCATCAGTAATGGGCCGGAGAATGTCTAGTATGCTAGTCATAGATCAGCTGTTAGCAGACTCTAGGATACAGGTGTAGTGACAGAGTTTTGAGTTGATTCATGTAGTTCATGGTGTTTAGGCCTTGTATCATCTTAGTAAGGCATCTCTGTGGTTGTTCCAATTGTTTCATGTGTCTGGAGAGATACATTACCAAAGGAGGCATTATATTAAATTATTGGCCTAATGAGGGCTGAGTAAAGGGGAACAAAGGCATCCCTAGATCTAAACGCAATTCATTTGTTTGTAAGTTGTGCAATACAACAGGACTTTCTTACAAAATGGACCATGTTGTTAAAAAGTTAGATCACTTTCCCCATAAGTTCCCAAATCCCAAACAACTGGGTCAACTCTTAGGGGCATATTGTCAATGGTGTAGTTCTCTGGGGTAGCTGACTTCCCAAAGCATACAATAATACATTTTTAGCATTTAGTTTCAGTCCATGATTTGGGTATCCATTATTTACTTGGTTCAAATATTCCTGGTGGATGGCTAAGTTATTTGGGGATTTTATGTCTGCTCCTAGCTTTGCACTCATATGTCAACTTAGTCAGCCAGAGCCCTTTGGTACTGGCTTTTACTTCAGAAAAGTAGATGCCAAACAGGAAGGGTCCCCACACAGAACCACTGGGATCTTCACTGGTGGCTGGTCTCTTTGTGGAGGTAACTTCCTCTGTTTTGATTACCTGTATCCTATCTGTGAGCCAGCTGGCAATCCAGCAGATGACATAGAGGTTTATTCCCAGTTTAGCTTTGCTACTATGTCTGAGTGGAAATTGTATCCAATGCTTTGGCCGCTTTGAGGTATGTAGTATGTACCATTTTGCTTTCATCCATTGATTTGGTGACATTTTCAAAAAAATCCACTAGGTTGAGTAAGCATGACCCGCCCTTGACAAATCCAAACTGAGATGGGTCCAGTATTTGTGGGTTCCCTGTGTCATGATTAATTAGTTCTATGATAGGTATTTACATAGTTTTGCACATGAGACTGGTCAGACATATTGGTATGGAATTGCCTGGGTCTGTGGAAAGTCCTCCCTTATCTAGGGAAATGGCTATAGCTGTTCTCCATTCACTTGGTATAAACTCAAGATGGAGGCTGAGACTGAATAGTGCTGTTAAAGGGGTGGCTAAATTATGCTTCATGATGTTTAAGATTCATCCGGGGATATTGTCAGAACCCACTAATGCAGTATTTTTAGCTTTTGATGGCACTTTTAGGACTTGGTAGTGTGTGATTGCTGAAGAAGAGCCAGTTTCAGGTCTATGTTGAGGGACACCACATTCTTGTCAGTATTTCACAAGAAATGTCACCCTGTTCAAAAATGGTATGAGCATTAGAAGATTGCAAAGTCACTGCCTCAGTGTTATCATCACCAAACTTACTTGCTCTAACTGCCAGGTCAAATATTTGCCACATATTTCGGCATAAACTGGACACAAAAGAGTCTTATGCAATTTTTTTAGTAGCCAGGCACTGAAAAGGATGTGTGAGGGCATGATGTAACATGTGAGCATTATCAAAAGGCTGTCAGGTTAAAAAACAAAGCTAAGGCTATTTTGGTGCCACTGGCTGTTATTAAATAATCCTGTTAGAAGGTAGCCATGGATATACTCATAGAATTTTTGAACAGCGTGGGCATTTTTTGTGAAATACTAATAGGGTGTGGTGTAATCTTTATGAAAGACCTGTACTTGCTGACTTGCTTGTAGGAGCGGTGTAGGATAAAGTAATTAAAATTACCTCTAACCATCCACAAACAAGATGCTTGATTTCAGGTTAAATTTTACTCTGAACATTGTGTTGAAATTGTTGAGTCCATTTATGCACCATTTTAAGCAAGAACAGAATAATTGCGTGTCCCATCAATTATTTGCATACAGAGAAATGCTCAAGAATACATTTTTTTCCCACGTTCAATTCCTTTAACCTTAAAGGGTGAGGGAACCCTTGACATATTTTAAGATAGTTGAAGTTTAAATGTGTTTCCCTTGAGACTGTAAATTCAGGAATAAGCTTGGGAAGTTAATGGGCTTAGCACAAGAGCATGCAACTTAAACACAACAGCAACAAAAGATCTTGTGTGACAAGATAGGTACAGTTTAGGAGTATAGAGGAAAACAAAAAGGTAATAGGTTCACAGATCAGTGCTACATACCATGAAGCATTTCTGGTAGGATAAGGGCCAGTGGAAAAATGTATGTGAACACAGTAAGATATAACACTAGGTAAGACTGCAATCCAAATTATAGCTTGCTACAGGTCTCCCACCATGCCCCAAGATTCTCACTACACCTTTCTAAACATACTGGAAAATATTAAGATGCAACCAAAAAGCCTAATACTGGGAGATTTCACCTACCCTGCCATCAGCTGGGAAAACTACTTGCGTACCAACAACTTTTCTCAACGGTTCTTGGAATTCATAAATTCCAATGCCCTGGATCAACTAATCCATTGTCCCATCAGGGACTCCAATATCCCAGACCTGGTCATTACCAACATGGGAGATAGATGCTCCACACCAGTGGTCACCCCCCTCATTGGTCAGGTCTGACCATAAGCAAATCACCCTTGACATCCACATCCCACCCCCAAGTAAGGAAACCTCCGTAAAAAAATTCTCCAAAGCCAACTTCATGCTACTAAAGTCTGAAGTGACAAACGTAATGACACCCATGTAGACGGGAGCTGAAAGTTTGACTGCTGAATCCTACACTAAGGCACTGTACGAGCATATCCACTCGTGCATGAATTGTGCCATACCAAATAGAACCAAGATGCTGCCCTCCCAAAATAGGAAGCCAATCTGGTGGTCCTCTGCCATAAAACAAACTATATAACAGAAGAAAGAAACAGTTGCAGAAAAGAGGAAAATCCAAGGATGCAAAAAACTCCCTTACCAGCCTCAGTAAGAAGCTGAGATCCCTCATAAAATCTTGCAAAGCTAGTTATGAAAATAAAATTGCCAAAGATTCCAAAGACAACTGCAAGGCATTCTATAGTTATGTCAAGAATCTACATGGTGGGGCATGGCTAGGATGCTGAACTGATAGCTGCACTTCATTTCAGCTCTCTTACCTCATTGCTATTCCTGACAGGAATTTTACAAAAAAAATATTTAATTTGAAGAAATATTTACTACTAACTTATTTTTAACAATTTCAAGCATCTACAGGAGAATTTTCATTGTCAGAACTTTAATAATTCCTGTCAAATTAATTACTGGCAAATCAGCACCAATATCAGCTTTACAATATGAGTCATCTTAGGAATTCAGCCCAAGGCTCTTCTCTCAAAAAGGATCTACAATCTCTTATAACAAATATACAGGAACTCACAATTAAAATTGACAAGATGGACAATAAAATAGATTCTTTTAAAGAAAAGTGCTCACAACAACTAGAACAACTTCAGGAAATGTTTACTCAGCAGAAAGGACAGATATCACTTATTGAACATTCACTAAATGACACTGACACCAGAGTCCAAATAGAAGAACAACAAACTGAATTCTTATTACAACAGAATACACATTTATTAGAAAAGATTGATGATATGGAAAATCAAACAAGAAGAAATAATATCCGAATATATGGTCTACCAGAAAAATCTGAAGGGGACAATATGATAAACTTACTTACCACCTGGATACCAAATGTAGTAAAATTACCTGAAGCTCTTTCAAATGGTATAGAACGTACACATAGATCACTAGCAACACCTATAAATACTTTTTCTCCAAATAAGAACAAACAGAGGTCCATAATTGTGAGACTTTTTTCTACACAAGATAAAGATATGATATTAAGAAATGCTTGGGAAAATTCTCCCATCAAATACAATGATACAGTAATCAGATTTGACAACAATTACTCTATAAAGGCAGTTTCAAAAAGAAAGGAATTTCTACCAATAATAAAAGCCTTGAAGAAGAAGCAATTCAAAACCCATCTTTTATTTCTAGCAAGACTGAGAATTTTCCTACCTAATGGAATAAAAGTCTTTGAAACAGTAGAGTCAGCAATAAAATACCTTATCAACAATAACATCCTAAAACAAGAAGAATCTATGGACTGGGCAATTAGTACTCCAAAGAGAAATGCTGAAGTAAACAACTGGAAGACTGTTGAACAAAAGAAAAAAAACTAAAGGACAAATAATCTTATATGTTTTATATTCTGTAAAAGTTTAAATAATAATACAAATAACAAAAGAAAAGTTCTTTATGTCTTCAACTCAATCTGAAACAGGTACTGATTTCTATTATACTTTAAATGTTAAAGTTAATATAAATTCAAGTACATTTAAATCAATCACTCAAGTATATTAACCATAATTTAAATATTACTTCATTTTTTATTATTCATCCATCTAATATATTCATTTTCTTAAACAGATTAATCAACACATAGCAAAGTTCTTAATATTTTTATATTTGTTTTCTTCTCTCTTACATATAAAGTCTTTATTAACATATAATGTTCTATTTAGTTCATAGTTGCATTCCTTAACAGATATAGTAAGTCTTGTTGTAAACTTTGTTATCAGTTATATCTCTGACTACATATTTTTCTAAAAGACAAAAGTGTTCTTGTTTGGGTAAATAGCAGAGATGGGAGAGAATGTGTCATGATTAATACAAAGTGTTTCAGTCTGGCATTATCATAAGACTAATTTAAATAGTCTTAAAACTGTTTTGTTTGGTTCATTAGTCTATGTTGATGTAGAGTAAGGCAGAATTTTCTCTCTGTGGTGTTTTGTGGCTTCAAGCTGAATATGATGTGGTACTGGACATTCGGAGTTCAGTGACAGTTCTGCCGATGTTTAAATGTCCTATTATGTTCTGCCCTGTGATAGTGTATATCATAGTATGCTTGAAATGCATTTTCTGTAATGTGAAATCTATAGAGCAGGCTAGAGCAATCACGTGAATAGCAGTTAATCTTGCCAGAATTAAAAAAAAAAAAATACCCTTTCCCGCTTGGTTCTCGAGACAGCCTTACAGTCATGAATGGTATTAGAAACACAAGCTCCATATATTGTTGACATTTTTCACATTGTTGCTTATATGCATCATCCCCTGGCTTTATCTAACTGACACTCATCCAGGAAGCATGCTTGTTTCATTTTTTAAAATAACATGACTATCATTTATACACCTATGACCACAAGACATTCTTCGATGCTTTCCCATTGTTGGGGTAACAATATAGTTGTGGCACTGAAAATTGTCAAGAACCACATTGCTTTTATGTATTACATGTTTAGAATAAGTACTTTCACCTTATTTTAAAAACGCAGAGATGCACTAATTTCTTAACTGCACAGAGAACAGCATTTTAAGAGAAGTATGCAGTTTTAAAATAAACACAGAGATATATACAGTAAAAAATACATTTTTAAACTACAATCTCGATCTTCATAAATTAGTGTTTCCTTAAGCCTTTCTTGAACTGTTCATGTTCTGGATGACACTAATATTGCATTCTCTCTGCATACTTTCATTTTAAACTCCACCCTCACTCACCACCCAGATCGTGTGTTCATAGTATACATGTTCCTTTCTCCTCTAATTTTTAATGTATATATGATAACTTTTTATCACAAAATTGGTCTACTAGCTGCCATAACATTTTTATCCCCTTTATTCCCCTTCCCCTAAATTACCTCAGTAGTTATCACAAAGTTGCAACAGGTGTATATGCATACAAGAACACCTGAGGGAAACTCAATTCTGTCTGCTGCTGTAAGATGCTGTAAATGTTTTACTTCACCAATATAGAAAATTAAAGCAATATTCACTGACACTAGATATGGGGGTGAATAATGGGTTTATTAAATGAGCCTGAGAAGCAAATCAAAAGTTGATGACTTTCTGTGTAGCTCATTTTACACAGAAAAGCAACAGAAATGTAATGTCACTCAGCAGAAAGGAACTTAATGTTGGCTTGTATATGAAATAACAAAAAAGTAGATTTCACTGGTTACCAATGAATAATATATACGTATTTATTTATTTATTTGTGTGATGTTAATTAATAACAAATAAGGTTTTAGTTTTATATGTATATATATATATATATATATATATATATACACACACACACATCTATGTTTGTATATTTATATTGCTTTTTTGACAGTGAAAGTCTAAATGGGTAGAACCCCCCCCCCCTCCTTTTTCAATGGAGGAAAAAAAACTATGATTTGACTGCCAGGTCTTTTCTTCTGATGACCAGTTTAGCAAATTCAGTTTAGTTACAGGAGTTGAATGGGTGATAGCTCAACTGCCTTCTTCTTTCATATGCCCCAAACATTCAAAAAATAAATTCTCATGCTAATAACATGATTATAAAATGTTATATTTGCCTTTCACCCAAGATGCTCTGGTGACACGTTCATTAAGGAACATCCTTTTCTCCAGACATGATATTTGTTAAGCACAGTGTATGACTTGCACAGTAGATATCTGGAAATTCAGCACTGGTGTCCAAATCCTGGGTACTTCTTCTCCCTTTTATATGTTAAACATACTTTCCCTATCTAATGGTGATGTGGTTAAATCCAAAAGATGAAAGTATAATGGGGGCATTGCAGGCTTTTGTTATGGGCTTATTCCATCCCAGCCACACTAATTCTTCCATAAAACTAAATAACTCATAACTTTGCTATCATTCCTCTTCCTCCAGTTTTAGGACATTAATTAAACCTTGCTTAATTGATTTTGTAGTCAGAGACTCATTTATCTGTCAATTGTTCAGATTTTCACAGAGTGTATAATATTATATATATATTTTTTTGTTTTTGTTTTTCTAAAAATATTGTTGAACATGAGAAAATGTTCATTAATACTCTAAACTATTTTGAAATGATATTACCTTAGTCTAAATGTTTTGTACCTTTTTGAAACCTGATTAGAAACAAGTATTACAGAATTACAATAATATAAAGAGAAAAAGAATATACTTATATATTTTAGCTGATTATATTATTTTCATATATTATTTAATTGTCTTTATTTAAAACTAAGAGGATAAGAGAAACTGATCCAAACATTATTTGTGAGGGTAGAAAGTTTGTTTGGTTAGTTTCACTAACTAAACAAAGAGGTATATTACCTCATAGTGATTGGGAATGGTTTTTAAGGTTAAGAATTACAAGTTCAGAAGCTTTATTGTTTTTAATTATCACTTTGATGTCAATCAGAAACATGCAACAACTATACAGTAAAAATTCTTCATCCAAGATAAAATAAAAAATAAACAATATTTACATAAAATCACATATAAAACAAACTCAAAACTAGGAAATTAAATGTTTATCCATAAATGTTAATGGTCTGAATAACAGTAATAAAAGAAGAAGCCTATTCAAATACATAAATTTACATAAACCACAAGTAGTCTTTTTACAAGAGACACACTTATTAGATAGAGATATAAACAACTTTAATATCAATAACTACACAGTATTAATAAGTTCTCAATATAAAACAAAAAAGAGGAGTAGCTATACTACTTTGCAATACAACTATAACACCTAAAATAATTACTACTTATCAAGATACATCAGGTATGTTTTGTTTAGCTTCAATATAGTTAAATAAGATAATCTATACTTTAATAAATCTATACTGGATTCCAGGACTAGGATTAAGAATAGTTAAACAGCACTTTGAAGAGATACTTCATCTAACTAAGGGTAGCCTGATATTGGCAGGAGACTTCAACTGTATAATAAATGAAAAAGATACAGATTCTAAAGCTAAAAGAAGAAAACAACCTATCTCCAAGGTGCTTTTAAAATTTATAGATACACTATATTTAAAAGATATAAACCAGACTCACTAATCTTTTCATTTTATTATCATAGATATAGAACTAACTCTAGAATAGATAGAATATATGTCGCTAATGACCTAATAACAAAAACTGACAAAGTCAAAATTATAAATTGTCACTTATCTGATCATAATGCCATAGTCTTTGAGATAGAACTTATTCCTTTTCATTCAAATCCCATTGCTAGGATACCTTCCTGTATCACAGAATTGACAGAATTTAAAGAATGTTATGAAGAAACAATCAAAAACTTTCTAGAAATAAACTACATATAGGACATTTCAGAAATATATGTTTGGGATTCATTAAAGGTAATTACATATGGGAAAATATTATCCTGGTACATAAATAAAAGGAAGTCATGGAATAAAGATATGTTAGATTTACAAAACAAAGCAGATGAATTGAAACTGGAAATACAAAAGGGCAATACTACTCAAGTTCGAGAACTTACACAAATCAATTAGAAGTATGCAGAATTGTTACATCATAAGATTATAATTAACTTAGAAAATATAAAAATAAACTCATACTCTACTAATCCAGCACACCTGAGACACTTAACTAATAGAACAAAAAAATAACCAAATCTAAACAAATAAAAGAAATATTTATTCCTAACACTAACAAAAGAGTTACAGATCTAAATGATATTTTAGAAGCATTCAGACTTCAATTTAACTTTGATAATTCCCTAAACACCCAAGATACACCTACCAAGGATATAAAAATACTTAGAAAATAATATTCATATTAAATTAACACAAGAACAAATAGACATTATAAACAAGCCATATTGATATGACAGAATTAAAATCACAAATTAAAAAGCTCAAGACAAATAAAGCACCTGACCCAGACAATATGCTACCAGAAATGTATAAATTAATAGCCAATCAAGCCATATCCTTACTATTAAAAGTATATGATATAGCCAAAAAAGATTTGAACATACCACCCTCTTGGAAATATTCATTGATATCTCCAATTATCAAACCAGACAAAGATAAGAAACAGTGCTCTTCATATAGGCCAATATCATTACTCAATATAGACTATAAGATGTTTATGGCTATATATGCAGATAGGATCAAACACTTTCTTCCTTTCTTAATTCACAAAGATCAAACAGGTTTTATTAAAGGAAGAAACACTTCAGATAATATTAAAAGAATACTAACATTAATAGACTATAGCAAACATAGAGTCCTATATTTAAATGTAATATCTTTAGATATTAATAAAGCTTTTGATTCTGTTAACTTGAACTTTCTTTTGCTAGTTTTAAAAGAATATAACTTTCCTTCTAATTTTAATAACCTTATCCAAATACTATATGAAACATCTATTGGATATGTTAAACTAGGATCACATAGATCAGGCCCTATAACAATCAAAAAGGGAACTAAACAAGGTTGCCCTTTATCACCATTGTTATTTGCATTACTCATAGAACCCTTTGCAAATCAAATCAGATCAAGCAATAACATAAAGGGCATATGTATTAATAAAATGTTAAACCTTAAAATCCAACTCTTTGCTGATGACATACTTTTAACTCTCTCAGATGCCAATGAGTCTTTGGATGCTCTATTTAACTCCATGAATAACTTTCAAAATATTTCAGGCCTAAAATTTAATGAAAACAAAACTAAAATTATGCCCTGTAACTGTAAAAAAAATATAAACAAAAGATTTTCCAAATATATAGTAACAGAAAATAAATGATTATACCTGGGAATAAATCTACTCAATGAATTAACAGATTCTCTAATATTTAACTATAATAAAATACTAGACAAAATAGAACGAACAATTGGTTACTGGAATAAATACATCTTTTCAACAGCAGACAGATTATATCTTATTAAAGCAATCATATTTCCCAAAATATTATACTTAATACAAAACTTTTCATTGCCACCTCCTAAATATATTATTCAAAGATACAATAAACTCATTTTAAATTTTCTATGGTTTCCAAATAAACCCCGTATAGCCTTAAATAAGCATTTACCAGATTGGGAAGATGGTGGAATTAATTTACCGGATATTGATTTATATATTACCTCCTCTGTTATTAAAAATATAACACTATGGTTAAATAATTCATACACACCTATATAGAAACAAGCGCATGAGCAGATTTGCATAGAATTTAATTACAGTCATATACAAGACAATTTAACTGGAATATCATCACCCCTTATATGGATGCTAAAAGATTATTTTTAGGGAAAAAGAATAATATCAATAAATTACCATCAAACTATATAGGCTCTACACTATCAGTGTTCAAAACATATATAAACAAAATACCAAATATTCATTCTTGGATTTTTCTTATTTTCCCTATAGCTTTTACACCCACTATTCTAGACACAGCTCAAATCTCTAAAATGAATATACTCAAGAAAGAATCAATACTCTTTTGGCATCAACTTATAGAGAAAGGGAAATACTAACAAATGAACAGATAACTTACAATTATAATATAAATAAAGACTACTTTTTGCTTTTACAGAATCTAAGACATTTTCTTATAAATAAAGTAGAACAAATGCAACCTTCAGTTAGACATGAAGCTCCACAACTCATTGAATACCTTATTCTTATCACAAAACAACCTTATCAGGGTACAGGTTACTTATCTAATATCTAAAAAATTGTTAAAAAAACAAAAAATTATCATGAAAAATCATACTGAGATTATTATACTTTAATAAACAACCATTCTCCAATTGAAGAAGAAAAAAGTAATATTCTAAAATCTTCCAAATGCTCTATATTATCAAAATACTGGCAATTATTCACTTGGAGATATCTACACAGAAGTTTCTATACACTACATAGGCTAGCCAAAATGTTTTCTAGTGAAGATCAATGTTGGAGATGCCAAACCAAGATAAAAGCAGATTGGCAACATGTTTTTATGAATGTATACATCTCAATATGTACTGGAAGTCTATTAACTATTTTTTAGACTGTTTATAATGATAATTTTAAATTAACAACGTCTATAATTTTATTAAATTCTCCTATTCCAAACTGTGTACCAAAAAAAGACACTAAAATCCTATGGTCACTATTGGCAATTTCACATAAAATTATAACTATACACTGGAAAAATGAGGCTTCTCCTACATTCAAGGAACTTAAGAATTTAACATCAACAGTTGCTCACATGGAAATATTAACAGTGAAGAACAGAACTAAAAGATCTACTTCATACTATTACTCTTGGATGAAAGTACTGGAAATACTCGAAAAGATCGACGAAGATATATCATCTTATGTTTCTAACTTTATATAATATAGAATTTCAGTGTTATTTGCAAACACCAATGTAAATAGTTATATAATGGTTTGAAGTTAGTAATGTTTTAGAATTGTATATATGTTATTTACCTATATTTCATGTAATGTTTCTTAAGACATCTTATTTGAAATAATAAAAAAAAATTAGTGAAAAAAAAGAATCTAAATGGCAATGCTCAGAAATGCTCTGAGCTACAACAGAATGGCATTAAATATACTGATCCCAAGGATATTGCCAATATCCTGGCAGATCAATTTAGTGCCAACCTCACCCCTTCTCATCTCCTAAAGGGCTCATTACAATACCAAAGGATTGCCAAATTCTGGTAATCAAGGCCACACAGGTAGAAACTCCACTCTCCAAAGCTAAGAATATAGCATCCATGGGACCAGATGACATCCCGGGCTGTATACTACATGAACTACAAAATGAACTGGCACCTTACCTAAGTGTCATATTTAATCATAGCCTCCCCTCAGGCTTCCTGCCCACTGAGTGGTACACAGCTACAGTTATCCCACTCCACAAGGGGGGATCCACCTTGGATCCCTGGAACTACCGTCCCAACAGTCTGATGAGCCTGATCTACAAGGGCATGGAATGCATTATCATGGAACTTATAAACAACAATATTGGCAACCTTCAAACACTGGACCCTACCCAATTTGGGTTCGTGAAGGGCCAATCTTGTCTCCTGAACGTAATTGACTTCTTTGAATCAGTCTCCAGGGCTGTGGACGAGGGTAAGGTGATACACACAGCCTATCAGGACCTCACCAAGGCCTTTGACACCATCCCCCACTCTGGAATCATAGATAAACGTACTAAGCTGGGCATAAATCCCTATGTCACTCAATGGGTTGCCAGCGGGCTTACTGATAGAACCCAGACTGTAAAATTAGTCGACTCCAAATCCTGCTCCAGACAAGTGACAAGTGGAGTACCTCAGGATTCAGTCCTGGGACCGCTCTTGTTTGGCATCTGCTTCTCTGAAGTACAGGCCAACACTAAGGGATGCTGGCTAACAAAGTTCACAGATGACTGCAAACTGGGAGCCATTATTGAATCCCCAAATTATGTGGATATTCTACAAAAGGGCCTTACAGAAACAGATGCTTGGTGCCAGAGCCATGGGCTCAAGCTTAATGCTAAGAAATGTATAGTTATCCCCTTTGGAAAAAAACATGTACCCATGAATTACCACATAGGTGACAGTACACTAAACACCAAAAGTGTGATGAGAGATTTAGGGACACAGGTGGGCAGTGGTCTCACCTTTGATAACTACATCACCACAACAGTCAGGACATCCTTCTATGTGGCACACCTCATCACTAAGGGCTTTTCATCCAGAAAAAAGGAGGTCATTGTCCCACTGTACACATCCGTCATTAGACCCCTTATAGAGTACAATGCCCCATTTGGTATGTACCTCACAAGACATCTGCAACAGCTGGAAAGGCCACAAAAATACTTCACTAAAAGAATCACAAGCCTAAAGCAGATGCCCTATGCTGACCGTCTAAAGAAACTCCAGCTATACTCTGTGGCATATCGTCTACTCAGAGGCGATCTCTTTTTAACATACAAGGAAATGTCAAACCCAGAGCTGTTGGACATGCTCCACTTAAAAAAATCCTAATCCCCCAGAGCCACACGCTCCAGGGATCTACACCTTGTCATCACAATGAACAAAATATGCTGGAGGGATAGGTTCCTGACCCACAGACTCCCCATACTCTGGAATAGACTGCCCATACATGTCAAGCAGAGCGCCTCCTTGGCCCTCTTCAAAAAGAACCATGGCGATTGGATGGGAGATAGGAAATTCACCCCGGGGAACACATCAGTTACCCTGCTAGACAGGGGTCCAAAGAAGTAAATATTGTGGGAAGAAATATCCAGGGAATTGTTATGGCTAGTCTTGTATAGGCCCTAGGGCTGATAGCCTAGTACCAACTTATGAACTTATGAACCTATAAATTGTAAGAAGCTGAGGAGTTATCATTTAATGTGCAAGGGAAGTTTGTTCCACAGGCAGGGAATCATTTGGGTAATTAACCTATCCCTTCAGTAAGTCTTACTTATGTGACAATGTGCACTGAGGGTTTTACAGCAAAATTCCTAACATAATCATTGTATCTGATGTTGTGAAAATCTAGTAAAAATGGCAGTATTTCCCAGTCAGGAACGTAGGAGAGAGTTCTGTACATAGGAGTCTATATGAGAGGGAAAAAGTGGAAGACTTTAATCTATCTTGATGGCTAAAGGACCCCAGCTTTCTATTTTCTTGGCTAGGATATGATGAAGTCTTTCAAGCTGGGATAAATGTTTGGTAAGATACATAGCACTTGAAACAATATACGATGATTTGCTTTATAAGTGAGGGATATTTGGTTTGATTTGGTTCTTGAGGATATGCCTTTGAGCAAGCTAAAAAGACTTTTTACTGTAACTGATACTAGATGATCAAAAGAACAATCATTTTTGTCGAAAGTGCCCAGATCTCTAATGATTGTGTTGATCTTAAGATGGGTTTCATGTGTGTGATGATCCGTGAGAAAGAACAGTTGCCCAAATGTAACGGCATTACAATTTTTTTTACATTAAGTCTACATTCATGGTTAGAATACCAGAAGCTGATTCTTTCACACAACTGTCCTGACAGGACGTTGTGTGCAAATTACTAACTTCACTATTAATAAACATGACAAATGTGTACTGCACAATTTTACAGATAATGCTAGTGGGGCTAATGCTATATTTTCAGGGACAGTTATAACATCACCCTTATATAATAGTACCACAGGTTCTGTTTTCGAGCTCATACACATACCATGTGGAGAATCTAAGGTTAAAAAGTTTTAGGAGGGGGTTCAACAATGATATAATTTGTGGTACATTGCCTGTGCCCATGGAGCTATAACTTCTGGGCTCTCATCCATACCTGTAATGGGAGGAGCATTGTTAAAAGAGTCAAGAGATGGGACATTTAATATGGGGATGGGAAGGAGAGAAAATTTTTAGCTAAATTTATCAACCAGGTCATTTGCTATAGCTTCAGCAACCAAACTGGTAATGCCACTCTCTTTATGTTTCATGCAATATTGGCCATTTCCATTAACACTACTAATATAACTAAAAACAAGCTTTGCAATTATCCATTGGAGAGCTCGCTACTTTCATTTCATATTCATCATTACTCCTCCTAATGATGTGTTTCAGTTTCCTTCATACCTACTTATACTAATCATTTTGACTAATGGTAGAATTTTTTTATACAGACCATGCACATTAATATAAAAGTCCCAGGCAATGTTTTCTGTTTGCCTGAATACGCTGCAGGCAGCATAGGTTTTTTTTTTTACTGTTATGAGGAAGGTATGTGATGTCATCATGTTGACTGTGTGGTGGATTTGTAAGGTAGGAGGCAGAAACACAGACTCTACCATGTTGATAAGACAAAGCCCAATCTTGGCAGGAAGATAGTATATGCAATGAACTACAGGTAGAATTGGAGAGGGTGCTGTCACTATATCTGTCTCATTAAGGCTTGAACTGCTGTCTAAATTGATGAGGTTGTATTGTCACAACAGCTATCCCCTACTTAAGGTCAGAAAATACAACCGATGTTATTTGAGTTTGTGGACATTTACATTGCTAATCTGGGGTGTGTATTCACTAGAAAATCATTGTGTCCATAGGTACCCAATGGACAAACAGAAGGGGGGGAGTTAGCTATCACTGTAGAACAATTCTAGGTGGCAATGACAAAAGAATCCTACCCTGTGACAAAAAATGAAAATAATTACTCCAGACAGGGAAGTGGGTGCTATAATGTAAAAATATTGTACCTCATATTGAATGTCATAAAGGTTTCTGAAGAAAGTTTGCTTGAAGTCTTAAAAGTAGAAGAAATATTCAAAGGTTAGAGTATGCTAAACCAAATGTGTTTCAAGTAGAAAAATATGAGATTGATTAACATGTGCAACTCAGTGTTTAGCCATCTTTATTGTATTATCATTTATGACATAGGCATACATATATTTATAGAAAAGACAAACCATATTAACATATTCCAAGTCGCAACCATCATATATTACACAAATTCTTTGGTGTACTTATCATCAATCCAACAGTTCATATATATTGATCAATTCCTGCCTTCTCTTAAACTGCACTCCTCTTTCACATCATTATTCTGCATGTACTAGTCTCACAATTTCCATTTTGCTATCTAATTTGCTCCTACCCTTTTATAAAGATCCCGCTTTCAATTATTTTATCTATGTTGCAATGTTTAATACGTCAAATACAATTAGCTTAGACTTTACCCCGGATTCACGAAACCTCCGTGTAAGACTTAATATGTCTTACTTGGAGGCTGCAGTTGAACAGTATGATGTCAGCGTGCCATGAATATTCATGAGGGCACGCTGACTCATCCGTAACTCTTACACGGACTGAGTAGGCAAGCAGGGGGCGTGTTCGACTGCCGAGCAGTCTAAAAGTCCACGCCCCTGCAAGGTTTTAAAAAGGTACCAGAAGACATTAAAGGTTGCAGTTTTTTCCTGGCTTCTTCATGTTGTTGATTATTCCTTTTGTTGGGTGTTGTAATTAAGGTTTTAAAAAGCATAATGTCAACAGACAAGAGCGAGTTTGCTCAAATGTACTTGCACCCAACACCACACTCCCTGACACTGTAAACCCCCATCACAGTTATAAAACGTAAAATATTAATTTTATTTTTTTTAAAAACATGATATAGCTGCCCGCATTTGCGCTTGTTTGCGCAGGTGTGCCCATTGCTTAACCACAGTTAGCAATTGTGACACTGAAGAGCATATAAGAACTACTTATGTAAATTAATCCAAATAGCAATAGCGTAATGGTAGAGCGTATGCACAAAGAGAAGGCATTCGCGGTTCGAGTCCCACCCCTCCCCTTCTTATTTATGTTTTAAATCAATATTTGAAATAATACCAGACAAATATGATTAAAATTTTATTAAAAGCAGTGACATGGCCAATGTATCAGTGAACAAAATATATATTTTTAAATGACCCAGATATATAATAGCCTGTTGTTAAGCAATGTTTTACACAGCTAAACACAGGTGCCCATAGTTTAATAGCGCTTTACCCAGTTAAACAGAATTGCCCATAGTGTAATAACACTTCACCCAGCTAAACAGCGTTGCCCATAGTGTAATAGCGCTTTACCCAGCGCAATAGAGTTGCCCAAGGTTTAAAAGCGCTTTACCCAGCACAATGTGTTTGCATGGACGTGCGCGCCGTGCCAACCAGGGCACCGTAGGGCACCAGGGAGCAACGTAGAGCTAAGTTGCTTAAATGCAGCCACACCCCCTAGCCTGTCTAGACAGTATTAAAATAAAAGAATGACAAGGTTCGAACCCAGGACCCTTTGCATCATAATCAAAGTACAGAACTACTAAGCCATGACAACATAGGGGAAGCAGCCACTATTAACATTCATAAACTTACAAATGGTAGTTTAACCATTACTAAGCAGGTCTGCAGTCAGCCGAGAATTTTACAAAATGGCCAATCACAAAAAAGTGCGGGAAATGTGGGATATTTAAGCCCCATAGGTGGGAATACTCACCATAATTGATTGTAGCTCACATTTGCAGTCAGAATGGCAGGTGCAGGAGAGGGTTCATGCTTTCGAGTGCAACGTTGGGGCATCGAGGAGTCCAAATACATGGTTTGGCTCCTTGTCCAATGTCATGAGACAAGACTCCTGCAGGGCCAGTTCCAAGGGACAGAGTACAAGGCAGAGGCTTGGAACCAGTTAGCTCATGACCTCGCCAGTGCCACAGGCATTCCTCGGACTGGTGAGCAGGTCCATCACCACCATGCAGACCTGAAGAGACGAAAGCAGGACCGCCTGAACCAGTGGATACAGAAGGCCCATGGGATGCAGAATGCCCCACAACTGAGTATGTAGCCATGGAATGCAGTATGTAAGAATTGATAATGGAGTATGCATAATGGATAGGTATGTCTCAATATCCCTTCATTTACTTTACAGCTGCAGGTGACCGTGCTGCGAATCAGCAAGCCTATGCTGATAGGCTGCTAAGGCTGTGCCACCAGGCAGGTTAGTGATTATTCTGCATGTATTGTTATATAAAATATGGGAGGGAGCATGAAAGAAAGTGATGTAGTCCAATAAAACAACCATAGAATTGCCTGAATAAGTCCTCTGCATGTACTGTCAGATAAAAACATCAGAGAGGCAGAAAAAGAGTAGTAACCCATTAAGAAAGGTAACATATGTCTGGGATAATATCCCTGCAGGCACTGTCATATAACATAAGTGAGTGAGCCTGAAAAAAGATTGTTCTAACCTATTAATAAAGGTATAATATGTCTTGAACATGTCTGCCATAAACACCGTTAAAACAAATAAAGGAGTGAGCCTGTGGAAAAGTGGGCAATGTCATTAATAAAGGTCTAAAACCTAGAGTGTGTCTGTGTCACAGAGTCTGAAATGTTGTTGCACCTTTGCATTATGCAAACAGTAATGTTTGAAAATGTGCTGGCAACCCAGAGTTATGCAGTCCCATATAAAGTGGGTGATGGAAGTGCTAGTAGCTGTGAAACATATATACAGTCAACAATAGTCAGTTACTGGCTGGCATGAATAAGTAAATCTGGCACACGTGTAGCATGTAATTATTCACCAGAAATGTGAGTGTGTGTCAAGAAATGCAGGGTTCTGTACAAATCGAAGTGAAAATGTCATGTGAAAACATCCCAGATTTGTAGATAAAGAAATATAGATGCAAACAAGAAATAAGTAGCAGTAACATCTGCATCCTGGACAGTTAGTATGTCAGATATAGGTCAGGCATATATTGAACTAGCCAAACCCATGACACAACCTAATGTATGGTGGCAAGTGTAATAATACAGGTAGAGGATATACACTTGCAGTCACTGGGAATGTAGTGTAGACTAAAAGGTCATTATAAGATGTTAACCGAGGTTTTTTCTACACCCTACCGTATGTGCATAAACCATGCAATTCCACACCTCAATGGGTATGTGTAACCTTAAATATTTGTTGGGACATATGTCCTATTGTTTTATAAATATTTGCATTGATGTTGATGCATGTGCCCTGTTCAAACACCACGTTCATGGTGGCCTGTTGCTACCAAACATCCCTGTTGGAATGTCCACTATCGTTCAATATATGCACGTGTTATGCTTGCTTTTCAACTGTTGGAACCTTGGTGTGTTGGGTTAATGGGAATATTACTGCATGCTGTTACAACTAATCTGGAATGCTGTTGTTTATGTTGTAATTAAACACACCTAATCACAGAATTTATGGGAAGGCCGGTCCCAGTGGACCCACCTGTCCCTCCTCAGTTGGCGAGTGCACCTGGCACCAGTAGCTCCGGTGCCCAGCCCGGGCTCCCCTCCTCCATTGCTCCTGTGCCACCTTCGGGTGGAAGCGTTGCAGGGGATGGAGAAGGGCAAGCGTGGGCAGAGAAGGGCCACCTGTCACCCTTCAAAGGGTCCGGGTTGTGGTGCGTAGGGAGATCCAGCATTCAGTCACTGTTCCCCTACGCCAGCTTGAGGCAAGAGTGGCACGTCTCTCGGGTGAGCCTGCCCGTCCTACTTTGCCCCCAGCACAGCCACCCTCGGGGCTGTGAAGGTGCAGTGGTGACTGCCCATGGGTGGGGATCTCAGTTCCACTGTTACCATCTGTGGGCTCATGGGCTTGCGATTTCCAAACAACCTTCCCCGTCAATTGTGTTCACCCACCCCATGTGTCAAACTCCACCCCTGTATGCGTCTCGTTTGTCTTGTCCATTTACCTCCCCAACCTACCTCCCCAAATATACCTGCATCCTCTACCTCACATTCCACTCTCACCTGAAAAAAATAATTAAAAAAAGGGCAATCTGTTCCCACAAAAAAATTACGCCCCATACATAGCTGTCCAATTCACACACATGTCCACTGGACATGTAAACTGATAATTCTAATTGGCAGTATAACATATTTTGTTGTCCTCACCCCTCTCTCAGGGGTGGAAGGTTTCAAATTTCACACCAAATTTCAAACATATGCACAGCTGTTGCTGGTAAAGAAATGGGCAGCTATGGACCTTCCCTACACCCATCCTGCACATCCTGAGCTGGTTTCCCCTACTGTCTTTCCCTCTTTGTGCCCCCTTTTTCACCACTTTCCTATCTCCCCATTTTCTTTTCTTTAAAAGAAATTAGCGTGGGGGTTAGCGGGAGTAAGCACTTTTAAGCAGTAGTTAGCAGGGGTGCTCGGGTGTGAGCTTGTGTGCGCTTAGCTAAGGATTGTTAAGCGTCGTGCAAACCTGCGCAAACCCGCTTACAACTACTTAAAAGTGCCTTAGTCACTCTGTATGACAAGGCCCTTGTACTGCTCAGTAGCAAAATAAAATACCATTGACAGTCTCGAACCCGGGACCTTGGACTCACCAGTCTGCATGAAGTAGCACTACACCACAGCAGATATACAATAGCGTTGTGCTGAAAGCAATATATTATGCATTACCATGAGTGAATGTAAAGGGAAAATAGGAATGCCATAACACAAATCTTGTTCTGTGGGCCTTAACCAGCAGGTGTTGTTGAATTGCATGACATGACTGTGAAAAGAGAATCAGCCATGCTAGTAGGGAATAAGGTTACAGTAGCAGTTTACAAACCCCACACAGTATCAGAGCAGGATAAACACTGGCATATTTGCATAGGCCACAGGCAAGACCTCCCAACAGTGACTGCTCTACAGTGATGACCCTGATTTGTAAACAAATGTTAGCTGTGCCCCTCTGACTCCCTGTGAAATGTACTAACAGTAGGTAGAAAGGTGTTGAATCTCACTTAATGACAAATGTCAATAAGTGAGAGTAGACACCGCTTGCACGTCAGAAAAGGTGTAATAATAGATATGCTCAGAATCCCCCAAAGTCTGAACTGCAAAAATGTCTGAACTATATGACAGGTGTATCCCAGTTATATGTACCTTTCTCTGAGGCTGTTCAAATATATACATGAGAGTATCTGAGGCCTGGAAGAGTTAGAAACACACAGGCATATCAGTTTGTCTGCTGTTACACACTCTGCAAATAGCTGTAGAATTAATCCCACAAGCATGCCCTTATGTAGAAGTACAACACAGAAATATCAAGGGATGTAGCCATGTACTGCTAGCAACCACATGTAACAATGCCATTGTTCAGGTGCTGAGAATACTGCTGTGGTGCACAGTCAAAGAATACTAGGCTGACCTCTGGATATGTCCACAGGCGGGAGCTACTCAGACAGACTACAAGCCTTCATAGACTTACAGGTGCACAGCAACTCTGCATGTTCAGTAAGATAAACATCACACGATAATAAATAATGCAATCTGCAGTTCTGCACCCCTACCCAAAGGTACTATATACCTGTGTAGTCAGGCACAACCAAGGGTGTAGGTAGGCATACACAGTACAGAAATATGTCCAGTTGTCCTGAGCAGACTGTGCTAATGTCAACACAAACAAACCACAAACTGTTCAGAAGTGAGTAACGTACTAATGACAGTATAGCAGTTCACAAACAGTGCATGTGCCTGATATTCATAACTGGTAGTACAACATACTTAGTTATCCTCACCCCTCTGTCAGGGGTGGAAGGTTTCAAATATCCCACCTAATGTATTGCATATGCACAGCTGTTGCTGGTAAACAAATGGGCAGCTATGGACCTTCTCCACACCCATCATGTACATCCCAAGCTGGTTTCCCCTACTGTCTTCTCCTCTTTGTGCACCCTTTATCACCACATTCCTATCTCCCCATTTACTTTTCTGTCAAAGAAATGAGCACGGGGGTTAGCGGGAGTGAGCACTTGTAAACAGTATTAAGCAGGTTTGCACCAGTGTGTGCATGTGTGCACTTAGCTTAGCATTGCTAAGATATGATAAGCTACGCCAAGCTTAGCTTAGTATTGCTAACATAAAATAAGCTAAGCTTAGCTTAGCATCGCTAAGCGTCGCGCCAACCCACGCAAACCCGCTTAAAACTGCTTAAAAGTGCCTTAGTTACTCTGTATGACAAGGCCCTTGTACTGCTCAGCAGCAAAATAAAATACCCTTGTCAATCTCAAACCCCACACCTTGGACTCACCAGTTTGCATGATGTACCAGTAAGCCACAGCAGATATACAATAACTTGGTGCTGAAAGAAATATAACATGCATTACAAGGAGTGAATGTAAAGGGAAAATAGGAAAGCCATAGGAATACATTGCAATAAAGGAACCAGTGAGAAAATCCAACCGCTATTATAAAACTAAACAAATATCTGCACAGCTCGAACAGAGAATTAAAACTTAAAATACGATCCACACGATGAAACCAGTTGAATGATTTATTGTAAAATCTACACCACAAAGCTAAAATTCCAGTTAAGCGCTTTCATCTGTAACATACAGACTTCATCAGAACCAGATGAGCTCTTCCACAACGTCATTTAAATAAAATTTTGGCGCCAAAAAAGAATGTTTAAAAAGATACACGACTCAATAATTGTTTGAAAACAAAAATAAAACTTTTCCTAAGTAAATAAAGCAATAAAATTACTCTATATAATCTAAAAACAATTGATATTCATAAAATAATATACATAATATTCATTGATAAGAACAAAATACATTAGTAATAACAAAACTTGTTATGTACTGTAAGATAAAATGTTATTGCAATATGTATGCTATTCTGACTCAAATAAAATACTAGGTCATAATGAGGAATGGCTTGATACTGATAAATTCATTGATGCCAGGTAATCGAGTGGCATCTGTCAGTATCTGCCATTTTCTCTCTCTCATGGCTAATAATGCTTTCCAATTCCCCCCACAAGCCATTGTATCTACTTGATCTATTATGGCAAATTTAAAGAAATGTGAATCATCATAAACAGATATATGTTTATAAAGTGCATTATTTTTATCTTTAATTTTAATCTTATAAGTATGCTCATAAGTATGTTTCCTAAAATGTCTCTCCGTCTTACCTATGTAGAATGCACTGCAGGCATTGAAATTAGAAACGTATACAACTTGTTTGGTATTGCAGTTACCTGCCTTGCATTTGACCAAAGTCCTATTGATATCATCTAACTTAATACTATCGACTTCATTGATGGCACAACATTGTTTACAGGACCCACATCTTTTAGTGCCCAAAACTTTCCTTTTAATGTGTGTGAAATTAGACGCTTTCTCTAATAATTATTTGATATTGGGTGCAGTTTTATATACAAAGCTGGGATGCCTTCCCAATATTGAAGCTGTGTCATCATTTACCGTGATCAAATTCCAATGCTGTTTTACTATATTTCTGATATATTGTGTATACGGTGTATACATCAACACACAAACACGGTTAATAAAAACATCTGACATAAATGTCTCCTTCTTACTATTGTTGTTTTTTACATCCTTTAATGGCCGACCCAGTAGGGGTAAATATTTTTTGCCCCATTCTTTTCTGACATAGTTATCTATGTGCGACAATACGGCTGAAGGGTAGCCCCGCATCCTGAACATATTACATATTTGTTCAAGTTCATAATTCATAACTTCTCTATTTGATGACATGCGGGCTGCCCTAATACATTGCCCCTTAAAGACATTTTTAAACACATGAGGAGGATGGTAACTATTAAATTCTTTATAATCATTTGAGAAGGTTTCCTTCCTATATATTTGAGATGTGAACCCCCCCCATCTGAATGACTAATGTAAGTGTCTAAATAAGCAGTGCCACTGTCACTGACGTTATAAGTGAATTTTAAAAAATGGGTGGTACCATTGATGTATTCTATAAAGGAGTTAATCATCTCCTTAGGGCCCCTCCATAAAATGAATAAATCATCCAAATATCTGGTATAGTAAACTATATTTGGGTAAAATTTGCTCTTGAAAAGAAATTCCGATTCCCATTTTAACATAACTAGGTTGGCAAAAATGGAAGCACAAGATGCTCGCATGGCCACACCTCTAGTTTGTCTGAAGTATTCAAAGAAATGAGCGCAGGGGTTAGCGGGAGTGAGCACTTGTAAACAGTATTAAATGAGTTTGCACCAGTGTGCCCATGTGTGCACTTAGCTTAGCATAGCTAAGATATGATAAGCTACACCAAGCTTAGCTTAGTATTGCTAACATAAAATAAGCTAAGTTAAGCTTAGCTTAGCATCGCTACGAGTCGCGCCAACCCATGCAAACCCGCTTACAACTGCTTAAAAGTGCCTTAGTCACTCTGTATGACAAGGCCCTTGTACTGCTCAGCAGCAAAATAAAATACCCTTGTCAGTCTCAAACCCCACACCTTGGACTCACCAGTTTGCATGATGTACCACTAAGCCACAGCAGATACACAATAACTTGGTGCTGAAAGAAATATAACATGCATTACAAGGAGTGAATGTAAAGGGAAAATAGGAAAGCCATAGGAATACATTGCAATAAAGAAATATAACATGCATTACAAGGAGTGAATGTAAAGGGAAAATAGGAAAGCCATAGGAATACATTGCAATAACTACTGTAGTATGCCAGTTAATTCCCTAATTTCAAAAGAAAGTACATACTCCCATGTATCCAGTGTTAGCATTGGGAGGTGTGAGTAAACTTACACACTGAAAAGAGTGTACTGGAAGAAGCAACAGTCAGGTTTCAGTACAATATGCATTTCACCGGCTACAACCCAGCTTCAGATATGAGACATATACCAACCTTCTGACTGACACAACAGTGTCCACAGCAAACAAGCATGGTCCCCACCTTGAAAAACTGAAAGGCCTATGCCTACCTAACCTATCATTTTATAGCAATGTCCTGAAATCACAGTGAGAACTGCAATTACCACACAGCAGGCTGCATGCAATTACTAAAGGGTGGGCACCAATTGGTGCAGAGGCCATCACATGCACATGTGCAGATACCTACAAAAGCAGCCTGTATTTGCTGTCCACACATGCAATCATATCATTGCAGCAACTGGAGAGAGAGAGAGAGAGAGAGACAGACAGACAGAGACAGACAGACAGAAAGACAGACAGACAAACAGAGGCAGTTGGAGACAACAAAGCAAAAAAAAAAAAAAAACGTCAACAGGTGTAACAGACAGAGGTGAGAAATACAAAGGTAAGGTATGTAACAGAGATGTATTTGCTGGCATCCGAATGATGTGTCTGAAGGGTACTCTACATACTGTGAACCCTCCATATGTGGTAGCAGTCCGTATCTATATGTATATGCAGATGTGCATAGGGCAAGAGACATACTGCAAGTGTTAGTGAAGGCTGGGCATATATATGTACTTGAAGGTTGCTATGTGCACATATCTATGTAGGTTGTAGTGTGTAGCATTGAAAACAGTAAGCAGTGCAGGTATATGCCATGTGGTGGTTAAATGCTGTGGGACTGAGTTATAGCCAGTGAGGTCTGCTATAGCTATATGGCCTGAGGACAGCGAAATGCATTCTGCACAACACTGTGCAATATTATTACATAATTGTATGTCTCACAACTGTTTCATAATTGATATTCCCACCATGAAAGGTGGGCAGTATATGTGCCTATATGTGTATGTATATGTACAGCAATGGATGTTTACAAGTATGTGTATATATATATATATATATATATATATATATATATATATATATATATATATATATATGTATCTATCTATCTATATATATATATATATATACATACATACATATAGGGAATCCCTCCTACACAGCCACAGAGGAACAAGAAATCCACCACAGCCTGGTTCAGCACTATACCCTGCTGTTTTCCAGGGCCAGCCTGCACCAGCATGAGCATACTGCACTGTGGCAAGAACTTGTTCGTCGGGTAAATGACATAGGCATGCATAACAGGACATATGAGCAGGTACGCCATCACTGCAGTGATTTAATTAGACATGTCCGGCGGCATGCGTCTGATATCCATAGACAACAGCTTGCCACAGGTGGTGGGGTGGCCATACATCCCCCCCTCACCAGAGTGGATGAACTGCTCCTAAGTGTGGTGGCTCCTGGCCTACATCAGCAACAACATCACACGTGTCATCATGGAGGCCGGAGCCAGCCAGCATGGTGACATGGAGCATGCAGGTAACATGCCCTAGCTGTAGACTACTGTTACCTGTAATGTTAGATTATGCATATGTGAGATGTGTACTGTGTTTAGCAGTTGTGCTGCCTATTGTGTGCAATACTGATATTTTGAATAGTATCCATACACCTATGCCTGTTGTTCTACTGTAGTTTAGCACACTCACAGTAGCAATGCCACAGTTGTGGCCACTGACAAACTGTGCCATATTCTTGTAGGTCCCTCTGGTGTAACAGCAGGGCAGACGATACATGCTAGTGAGTGTGTTAACACTTTAAAATTGGTATTGAAATGTGCATGTCATAGGTGAGGTGTAGGCCATGTACACATAACACACCTACGCATAAGGCATGCTGTGCATGTTTGCTGTGAGACATTAAACTTCTCAGTAAAGTCAGTAGCTGCCTCAATCACATGCAATGCACAGAGCACCAGACACAAATGTGGCAACACTATACTGCACATTGGATAGGCATAGTTGACACGTACACAACATAACACATTTGTCATACGCAGTACACCTCAACATGCTACACATAGTGTAACTGGACACCCACTGCCAGGTCACACTTCAATATCCCACATGTCATCCACACACCACACATAATATATCTGAGAGTTAGGGGCCTAGCATCGGGTTGTGCAACACTCTTCAACACATAACACAGTCATGTTAGGCAATGCTCCCTATTGGGCACCTCACACACCCTTGTGCAATGTGGCTGTGTAATTGTGAACTTAGCCACGGCATTGAGGTTCAGGTACAATTGATACTGGGTTCCCTACTACTGTGTGTCATTTGTCAGGACATCATCCAATGATTGCTTATAGTCATGCTGTTGAGGTTGTGTATACTACCAGACCACAAATCATTGACAGATATTAACGGTATCACCCACAGCATAGTGTCAACATACATCCAGACAGTGCGCACCCACCATGTTCACAGATGTACACTTGCTAATCTGTACTGCACACATCACACACGTACTGCCCACTCACTAACACATGCTGGCAACACATTATACTTCAGCCAAGTGGCACATGGGTGGATAATACATACTCAGACCTAACAGTGGTGTAAACAATGCTACATTGACAATCAGAGCTTTGATGCATAATGTCTGCTCAGATATACCTACAAGGATGTAGTTACACTTCCTTGTTGATAACTTGCTATTATTGCTATATTGCTACACTGCTATAGTGTCACCCTGTGCATCAGCACCATGTTAGCCTGTCCCTCCATCAATAATGCAGATGACAGCAGCAGCACAGGTATCATCATATGCACAGGGCGTTTTGTTGTTTGCCAGAGCCTGACATTGACCTATCCAATCGATGTGTGTGTGTGTGTGTGTGTGTGTGTGTGTGTGTGTGTGTGTGTGTGTGTGTGAGGGACAACATTACAGCATGAGTCAATGTTGATGTAATGTGTGTGTGTATGTGTGAGCCCTAGTTGTTTGCTTAATGTGTGTGTGTCTGCATGCACACAGCTCCACCATGTGGCTGCCATATACAGTAGTTTGTGGGACAGCCACAGACTGTACCTGCTAGGCTTTACAGATCACTGTCTCCAGCCACGGACACAGTACCTGTGCCTGGCAGGGGTGCTACGGACAGTATTGGGTACCAACCCTGACTGGGTACTGTCATCAGAGGCAGAGGTATGACGACTGGACCCATGTCCCTGCTGGGACTGGCGAGAGCCACTTACACGTGGTCTACTGGGACTGTCAATGGACAGGCCAGCCCCAGCATTGCTGGGGCTGGTACTGCCACTACGGGAGCGGCTGTGAACAGTGGGCCGTCCGCGACCACTGTCAGCTGTTGCTGGCATGCATCCACGTCAACATCACAACCGTCTCACACGGTCCTGGCTCAAGGAAGACATGTTGTGGAGGGCATCTATTGTCTCCCCCCAATGTCTATCAACGACCTTGGTGTAAGTCTGGATGGCACCAGCAAGATCACGGATGCTGTCATTGATAGCGGTGTAATGTGCCCTCTGCACCTTAAGTCCCTGCCTGTTGTACCGTTCCATACGTGCCTGAGCCTGCATTACAGCCCAGAACATACTGGTCATCATAAGACCTGTGAGGGCACACTTGCCAGGGGCAATACATCCAGTGGTGCTCTCCCGAGAACCCCTGGACCTCCACCTATGTGGTACCATTCCAGGTCTATGGCTATGGCTGCTGTGAGGTGATGCAAGTGCCATGGGTACCACACTCTCCTGGTCAATGCCAACTGTATGCTGTCCCTCGCCTATGGCCATTGGTGGTGAGGGATGTATTGACAGTATGAGTGTGCGAATAGATGGGGTTGAACACTGTGTACTGTCAATTGGCGGACCAACGACAAACCCTGTCAAATCTCCCTGTGCCAAAATACATGTGTCATCATCACCACTATTCGTGGCAGTGGCTTCAGGTCACCTGCTGGTTTCACCAACCTCTAACTCAGCACCTGTGAGAGGAAGACAGGAAACACACTTTACGGTCTGCACATGCACACATGGACACATGCACACATGCACACTTGCACACAGGAACACATGCACACATGAACACATGAACACATGCAAACATGCACACATGCACACAGGAACACATGCACACTCCTCACTACAGCAGATACACACGCACAACAGCAATCCAAAACATACTCAATAGTGGTTGAAGGTGGGTGACAGTATCACAAGGCAAACAGTCACGTCACACGTGTCAGCATGCAGAATATGTGTTGATCCATGCAGTGTGAGTGTAGAAAGCCATAATTAATGACAGTGTACATGGCTGTGGTGCATGTGTGTACATGTTCAGTGATTGCCTACACCCTGGAACACAATGTGTACAAGGACATGACATTTCTCTGCAAGTATTATAAGCTCTGCAATGTCCTGTGCACCATCACTCACAGGTATACATACTATGGCTGCATGTGTTATCTGTGTGTCACATGGATTTCCATGTCTGAATGCAGTGTCTGTGTCTGTAGCAGATAATTGTGGACACAGGTGTAGCACATGCATGCTATGTGCACACACGGGATGAGTGGTGCATGTATACGTGATGGAATTCCAATCCAGGGGCATGGACATTGTACAGTGGTTATGGTGAGTGTGGGTCATATTCCAGATATGCCAGTGCCAGCCATGACATTGCATGGTACATGACTGCAACATTCAACATCACACATACCCAATGTATGTCATGTGACCGATATTCCAAATATCATTCCAGGACAAATATGTGTCACTTTGTACAGAATGCGACTGCTATGCATATTGTGTATAGTTGCATATGTTTGCACACACACACCATGCTATGCATAATGTGTATAGGTGCATATGTGTGCACACACACAACATGGAGATGCAAAGCAATGACAGCTATGTGTAGTACTGTGGTCACTGTAACTGTATGGGGTATAGTACCATTAGCCATCATCATCATGCATCATGTGGTCACTCAAGGCCACTAAAGTGTGCTAGACCTCCGCCTAGCATGCTGTACCTGAACCCAGGATCCTTCCAGTGCTACACTATAACACTAACCAGTGGTAATGACCGCCACCCATTACTGTGCCACACCTGTTTGTCATATAGCCCCCTTAGGTACATGCAGACACACTTGGGATGTGTACATCCAAATCTGGAACTGCATGGATTGGCCTACAATGCATTCCCTGGATGGGACGCATATCCTACACAAGGGTATCATACAGACAGATACCTGTTGTCTGATACATGCTGTATAGCAGTATCCACATATCCATAGGTATTTTGGAGTTCCAAGGTGTATCACATAAGACATTAGAGGTCTGAATGCATATCTACAAGGCAGTCGTACACCTATAAAAACTGTCCATTCTTGGCAGACTTTGTTGTGTATGACCATATCTGACATATACCCCAGGCATATACCCTCACTTACACTACTCTTAAGCAACTGTCATAGGTGTGTGCGCCACAGAACACGACAGTGGACGGCCTTGTCACATACATACATATGTGACATATGATCTGAGAAGCAGTGCACAACCTGTCAATGGAAGCAAATGTATTCATGTAGTATGCAGGCTTCACACCTATGTACTGATTGAGGGGACATGCACACATATATATTTGCCATGCAGATACCTGATATGTGCAATGCACTTACTGTTGTAATCATACTATGTCATACCATAGTAAAAGCAAAACCCACACAGCATTGACCAACAGTGACACACACACACAGTCAGCATTTGCAGGATTCAAACCCCTACCTATGTTATGATACTAGAGAGGGAGAAACACATTAACAGGGCGCGCTATTTGCTTTACTGGCTGGTTTTCCTTCTCCGGCTGTATTTGTAAGATGGTATGTACTGATTGAGGGGACATGTACACATGTATATTTGCCACGCAGATACCTGATGTGTGCAATGCACTTACTGTTGTAATCATACTATGTCATACCATAGTAAAAGCAAAACCCACACAGCATTGACCAACAGTGACACACACACAGTCAGCATTTGCAGTATTCAAACCCCTACCTATGTTATGATACTAGAGAGAGAGAGAGAGAGAGACGCATTAACAGGGCACGCTATTTGCTTTACTGGCTGGTTTCCCTTCTCCGGCTGTATTTGTAGGATGGTATGTACTGATTGAGGGGACATGTACACATATATATTTGCCATGCAGATACCTGATGTGTGCAATGCACTTACTGTTGTAATCATACTATGTCATACCATAGTAAAAGCAAAACCCACACACCATTGACCAACAGTGACACACACTCAACCAGCATTTGCAGGATTCAAACCCCTACCTATGTTATGATACTAGAGAGAGAGAGACACACACACATTAACAAGGCATGCTATTTGCTTTACTGGCTGGTTTCCCTTCTCCGGCTGTATTTGTAGGATGGTGACATCATCAGTCTTTCCAAAGAGGAATGTATCTCTTTTAGTGAGTTTTCCCAGTCTCCAAAAAGGGGACACCTCTCAAAGGAAACTGCACACATACACACACCCTCAACACACACACACCCACACTCACTGTTTTCAGGATGCAAACCCCTACCTAACTATGTTATGATACTAGAGAGAGAGACGCATTAACATGGTGCGCTATTTGCTTTACTGGCTGGTTTCTCTTCTCCGGCCGTATTTGTAGGATGGTGACATCATCAGACTGGACATGGTGATGTGTGTACACTTTGTTTTATGCCATTCCAGGAATGGTCCATGTGGGTCAGCAGGTGTCAACAGCTTGCACAAGACCTCAGAATCCTTACCTTGTGTGATCTATCTGTGGACACATTGACATTCTGTCATATGTCAACACATATTTATGCACAGCTTGTTGGTTTTGTGGATACTACATGTGTCTGAGATGTTGATAAAGGGCTATTCAAAGTCTATGTGACACATGTGTAGATGTGTTCATTGATGTATGCCCTGGGTGGCTGCCTTGCAAACAGTCTAGCATGTTTGGGAACCATGATCCGCACATTAACATACCATGGTTGGTAGGATTGTGTGCATGTCAGCTTCCAATAGCTCTGTTTATGACTGCAACCATGACCTTGCAGATCAGATTTCATAGGCGTACTGGACTTGACTTCCCATGGTGTGTTGTGCACCAACACTTGTGGGGAGTGCCATATGTAGCTGTGACACATTCAATGGTTCCACATCCTGTGTAGGGGGTGAGGCTCAGCTGACTGTTCAGGTGCATGATCTGTTTGTTCTGTAGTTTGTGTATGACACATATTGGGAATCAATGTATTCCACTTGCTGCCATGCTTTTGGCAGTGGGGGTATCTGCTCATCCATTCTACATGTGATATCTCCTGGTATGATGATGTGGACTATTGTCAGTGGGAGATGGGTATGTACTTATGGGCCTGTCTGTCATGGTGTCGGCATTGTCACTCAGGTACAGTTGGCCCTGACTTGCTATTTATGACATAGCTGAAGGAGGTGTCATGATTCAGTCTGGACTCCTTCTCAGCTACTCTTTACAAAACACCAATGAACATGAGCACTAATCCCTGTTATACTCTTTTACATGCTTAACACCCTACTGATCCTTTGTGATCAGGCTACAGAGTATGTCATGATAATATCCTGGCATGTCCAGGGATCGGTTTTGTGTGTACTCTTCAGTCCAGCTGGTGGATATTGTGATATTGACACAATGTCACATCTGCCTCATGTACACAGACAACCCTCTCCTCCTCCCGACAAACTCAGATATATGTGTGAGATGCACCTATATAGACATACAGGGTGCTGAACTCTCTCGACCCATGACTGGCACAGTCTATCAGGTTGTGAAGGTAACCACACACACCACATATCAGTCTCACATATCCTCTAGCAACAACACTCAAACCACATTATCACACATAGACATACTCGGATGCTGTAAATGTACATTACCTAAGCAGCAGAGACCTCCAAAGCAGACACACACACACCTGCTACCCCACTACAATACCCATATATCACATAGTTCACAATGTCAGTGTGCCACACAGTCACTGCCCTTTGGGCTAAACAACACACCTAATACACTTGTAATAGGCGACACTTATTGTCAGACACACTGACGTACCACTCACCAGCCCTAAGAAGGGAATAGTCACTTTGGGCTGTCTGTTGGGTGCCAGGATATGCCGCATAACACAGGCAGTCAGGTCACTACAAAGCAAGTACAGGACCGGCACCATCATTGTCCATGCTGGTGTGTATAACCTCAGACGTTACTCCCTGGACCACATGACATGATACATGGAGGAACACTCTGATCATGTAGCCCAGGCCAGTATGACCCTGACCTTGTCTAGCATCTTACACCCACCAAGTATGATGTCACAGTATACGGATGCACATATCACATTTAACAGTTGCCTAACAAATTTGTATAATTCATAGGGGATACAGTGTCTGTCAGCCTATGGTGACATGCTCAACATGCCACGTAGCTTCACTATGGACAGCTAGCACCTGTCACCCTTGGACTTTGGAATGCTGGCTAAGGCTCTTGCTACCACCATAGTGCCTTGTTTAAGCAGGGCTCAGAAGACAAACACACCTCCATAGACATTACAGGTTAAATGAAACTAACGGTAATGCTGCTCAACAACAGTCGTGTTAACCTCATATTGAGGCCACTGAGGACTCTCCTCAGTATGGAGGATAGCGATATCTGTGCACTGACAGACGTCTGGTTCAGGCTCACTTATGCACACCAGCACTACCAGGTTACGTTTCATACCATGCTGTCTGACAACAAGACTTGGAATAGACAACACAACTAGGGGGAGTATCCATATACATCACAGATACACACACCTCTGGGTTAGTAACACTGCACAAAGCATCACAGACCATGCATATACAACTACCATTGTGCAATACTGCCTTTCAGTTTGTTGTGTGCTACAGAACACACTCCCAAACTCAGGGACCACTCTTGGATTTCGTGGGAACTATGGAGAATATGAAGGTCTCCACAGACACTATTATATTCTGTGTCTTCATATACACAAATATTGACTGGGGATACTACTCAAGCCCCGACACCCTCACCCAACAGTCGCTACAATTTGTAGACTCATATGCTATGGCACAACCAGTCAGCACAGCCACAAGGGGGAATACATATTGGACCTGATCATCACCAACATGGGGACTCTGTGTTCCACACCAGCGATATACCCCTCATTGGTAAGGTCAGAACATACATGTATCTCTCTGGATATACATATACCCTCCACACACCCATCCTGGGTAATCTTGGTGAACTTCTCATGAGCCAATGTCTCACATCACCGAAGCAAGGTGGTATCCTTCAGAGACCCTGAGACAGTGGCAAATACGGCTCACACTGCTTCAGCCTTTACATACATATTCTATGGACACCTAGTGGACTGCATGGATTGTGCTATCCCAAATAACAGCATGACTCACTACTCCAATGGCAGGGGACCTGTGTGGTAGACCCCAGGCATTAATAAGCTGTACAACATCAGGGGGAAGCGACTACATGATATTGCACAATCCCAGACTGGGAAGGCATCTGTGATCTGTACTAGCAGACAGCTACGATCACTCATGAACTTTTCTAAGGGCCGCTTCTACCAGATAATTACAACAGACATGTAGGACTATCACACGGCCTTCTTCAGTTATGTCAGGAACCTGGGTGGACACTCACTGATATGCTGTGAGTTACTGCATACTGGCTAAACCTACCCTGAACCCACTGGCATTGCCAACATCCTGGCAAACAGGTTCAGTGCAGATGTCTCCCACCCATCCCCCCTTAGGAGCAACTATCCATCCCAACAGAGTATAACCTCCCTGACATCACACAGTAACAGGTGAGTGCTGCCCTCCCCAAAGCGTACATCACAGTATCAATGTGACCAAATGGTGTCCCAGCCTGCATCTTACACGAACATCATGACAGACACAACCATCACATTACATTACTGTTCAATATCAGAGTTACCACAGGATATGTACCTAAGGAATGGCGTACAGCAAGAGTGGTCCTGCTCCACACAGTTGGTACCACAACAAACCACAGAAAATATTGCCCTATAAGCCTAAGTAGCCTGTTCTGCAAAGCTATGAAGCATATTATCATGGGACTCGTACATATAGACATCGGGAACCTACAGACACTGTGTCCTACACATTTCAGCATTGTTGTGGGCAGATCTTGCCTCTTGAACCTGGTTTGTATTCTTTAAATGGCTAACAGGTCCATCGATATAGGGACAGCTGTCCACACAGCCTACCTGAACCCTGCAAAACCCTTCACCACAATAACCCACTGGGCCATTATGCATAGACTCACCAGCATCAATATGGACACATATCTCACACGAAGGATTGATACCTGGATCAGTGATAGCCCCCACATGGTCAGAATTGCAGGTGCCATGTCTGACTATACACCAGTTACACATGGCATCCCACACGACTCGGTCCTGGGACCTCTCTTGTTCAGTATATATTTGTCTGATGTACAGGCTACCACAGGGGGAATATGGCTGAACATGTTTGCACTTGCCTGCAAACTGGGTGCCATGATCAACTCTCCAGCTGCCACATGCATACTCAAACAGGGTCTCACAGAGATGGATGACTGGTGCCTGAGCCATGGCCTACAGCTAAATGCCATTAGTCGCATAGTCATCCTCTTTGGGAATAACAACATGCCCACACATTACCACATAGGTAGTACTCCATTACATACGGTAGGAGTTGTTAGGGGTTTGGGGACATGACTTGTTCATACTGTCGCCTTTGACGTTCACGTTGCCAAAGTGGTTGGACACACCTTCTATGTGGGCCACCTTATCCCATACGGTTTCACATCTAGATCGAGTGAAGTCATTGTGCCGCTATACTCATCACAAACATGCTTGGTTACAATGCCATATTTGGGGTGTACCTTACCCGACACCTGCAGCAACTGTACTAGCCATGGAAGTTCCTCACCAAGCAGATCTAGGGACTCACACAGATGCCCTGCACAGTTCAGATGCTGTAACTCCAGCTCTACTCAGTCGCTTACCACCTACTCGGATATGATGTGTGCCTGTTGTTTACAGATATACCCAACCCAGAATTACTGGACATGCTCCACCTCAGGATATCCGACTCCCTTGGAGCTACACACTCCAGGGACGTATACCTGAGCACAGATGTTAATAGGACATTGTGGTGAGACAGATTCTTATCCTAGAGGCTCCACTCACTCCAGAATGTAATCCCAGTTTCACATAGGCAGAGCCACCCACTGACCACCTACAGGAGACATCTTGACAACTGTATGGGTGATCGTGTGTTTACCCCTGGGATATCTTCTGTGTCCCTGCTAGACAGAGGCACACTAGCCTAAACGTACATGGGCTATCTTGTGTGACCTACTATTCACACACACAGTGTAGTAATCTGACAGGGTTGCAAATGCCAAACACACTCTGGCTAGGCTTGTACATGCCCTAGGGCAGATAACCTAGTATCGACCTCTGAACCTATGCTAATGTTCAAGATGCACAATGTTTATTGCTGATACTGTTTGCAGGTCTTTATCATCTTTGCTTTACCAGTTTCTAGGAACACCTTCGGTATCTGCAGAACATATTTGATTATGACAGGGTTCCACTATATTATAGATGTGTCTGTTGTCATATGACTGTGTGCACAGGGCAGATTGCTGTATAGTGACAGGTTCCTAGGTTAACCCATGCAACTGCCAGATATGTGTAGCCCACTGCTGTACTCAGACATGGCTTAAGTGTGTGAGCATGCCCAGTTCTGCCATTCCGTGTTTTGTTGCCTGACATTTGTCTCATTGATTCAAGTGTGTGAGCATGCCCAGTGTGAGATTTCGGTATGTTGCTATCTGAGGTCCACTACATTGGTTGATGTGTGCGAACATGACCAATATTAACATTTATACTGTGTGTGTTGGAAGTCAGGTTATGTTCTCACTGCAGGACTCACCTTTGTGTCATAACTTGACAAGGATTATGCTGTGCCTGCAGGGTTTCCATGAAATACTTTGCATAGACTTATCAACATTTCTTCATACAGGCTGACCACTGCAATACTGTCATGGTTTAGTGGTTCAGTATTTTGGCTATAGTGCACAGTATCCTGGGTTTGAGGCTCATCACTGCTTTATATTTTCATACTGAGCAGACCAGACTGCTTAAGGGCCCGTTAAGCAAATATTAGCATGTTGGCTTTTGTTCAGCTATGCCCTACTTAGATCAGGCTTGTCCGACATTGCTCAATATTCACCAATATTGCTGGATGTTGCCCAATATTACTGAACACTGACCACAGTTGTGCTAGTTGGTGTGTGCGATTTTGTTTGCATATACTACATGGTGGTAAATGCTGTTTAGCACTGCTTTATATTGCTTAACACATGGTAATCATGCCTTAGGTGGTGCTGCAGGGCTGCCTATGTCGGATACACATACTACACTCCTTGTACATGTTTGAAAGCAGGCAGTGACAACTTAGGCATCCCTTTTACTATATGTGCGAGTCGGAGAGAGGTATCATTTCCAGAGTTCCTACTTAGCCAGTGTATGTGCTATGCGTTGCCTCTTTGCCAAGGCCAAAGCATACTGGGCACGCCTCCTTCTGCCTACTGGGGCAGGCTCAGGTTGTTCCTCCTCCGAGTCACGCTCTGTCTGTGATGGCCTTAGCAATGGTGGGGGGCTGTTTGGCCCAGGCCTATGCTGGTCCTGCTGCAGCTGTTTTCGCAGGATCATATTATGTAGCATAGCACATACCATGACAATTTGGGTACATGTAGTTGATGAGTACTGCAAGGCCCCACCAGATGTGTCCAGGCACCAGAACAGTGACTTGAGCAGCCCAAACACACGCTCTATTACATTACGTGCTTTTGCATGTGCCTCATTATGGCATTCCTGTTCAGGTGTGTCTGCGTTTCTGATGGGTGTCATCAACCTCGGCTCCAGTGCATAGCCAGCATCCCCCACTAGGTGACCATGTGGGATGTCCCCATTGGCAAATGTCTGGTACAGTTGCGTGAGATGCCAGATATGGGAATCATGGTAGCTTCCAGGGCAGCCTGCACACACATTCAGTATTATGCCCTGAGCATCACACATGACCTGGAAGTTGATGGAGGGGAAGCCCTTGCGGTTAAAGTAGACCCTACCCCGCTTGCCAGCTGGTGCTTTGATGCATATGTGCGTGCAGTCTATTGCACCCACTACCTCAGGGTATTCTGCTATTTGCTGGAAGAGACACATATTGCTGGCCAATACCTCACGGGAATTGGGGAAATATACATGATCAGCGACATATGCTGACATGGCATCCAGGAACTGGTGTAGTACCCTGGATGCTGATGCCTGTGATATCCCCATCATATCACCAGTTGGTCTCTGGAAGGTACCTGTTGCTAATATTCTTAGGCCAACACATACCTTGGTTTCCACTGGGATGGGTTCCCCTCTGTTGGTTCTGTGTGTGAGGTGTGGCCTGCACAGCTCAACAATTTGCTGCAGGAAGTCTCTGTCCACTCTATAGCGCTCCACTATCTCCAGCTCATGTAGCCCCTGGTAGGTTACCCTGGGCCTGTACACTCTTCTTCGTCTCCTCACTGTGGGTTGTCCAGCAGCATTTCCATTGTCACCACCCTCAGCATGTTGCATATGTCGCCTTATAACAGCAATGGCAGCCCCTAACATTTCTTTGTCTCAGTAAAGCTTTTTCAGTTTTCACTTCTATTAGCTTACTGCAGTGTCTGTTGTGAAAAACATACTGGACTGTTGTTTGCAGAGTTTTAAATACTAGGCTGGGCTGGACTAGGGTACTGCCTGTGTAATTGCCTGATTCTGATTGTTTTCACCTACTAGCTCTGCTAGTACTCCCCGGTAGCTTCCTACTATTTGTTGTGTTTCCTTTTTCCTTTCTGTTTCCTCAGCGGGGGGAGCGCCGCGCACACAAGCACAAACACGCGCACAGCAGCTAACATGCGTGCACACATGCTTACATGGACTAAAACTTGCTTTATTCTGGTTAAAATACGCGCACACCAGTGCAAGTGCACTTACAACTCTTTAAATGGGCTTATACATGCTTACTTCGGCTTAAACGTGCGCACTCACACTTACATGCGTGCACTCTGTCTTACTCGGGTTTACACGCGCGCATACTTGTTCAGCAAGAAACTTTGGTATTATCCACAGCATACACATTCCATTTCTTGGCTTTCCCTAGCCTACCTGTTGACACACCTCTTTCCATGATGTATAAATGACAGCTGACACATGCCACTCTGCTCCAATGAGCTTCACTTCTTTCATACATACCCCCCTCGTGATGTAACCTCTACTCTGTTACTCCCCATATCCTACTCCTACACTCCACTGACTGCACTCATTTACTATGTAAATTTGCGATTCACTATCCTAACACTTATTTACATAGGATTGCCTACTGATGCTTGGTTACATCTCTTAGACTGAGCTTCCCCCCTTAGCAACCTCTACTCTGTGGCCATGTTGTCTTCAGCCTGCCATTCCCTTGCATTGTACATTAAAAATTTCAGTAAAATCCACATTTGTTTGTTTTAATTTTTAGTATTCTGGGTTTTAGAGCGCAGCCCATTTGCGCGGCGCTGCGCTTAAACATCGGAAATCGGCAGAAAAAAAAAATTTATTTTCATATTACATCAGAAAACATTTCCAATGGTCGTATATTTGGCCACTGGCATGCTTCCTGCACTGGACGCAACCTTTATTTGGAGCTGTCATGGCTCCATTTTGCTATTTGCAGAATGGTACTCAGTTGTCAGCTGAGTACATTTCTACAAATAACACTGCTCTTACTCGGACAGGTTAGGGTTTCCTGAATCGCAAATCTACCTCATTTGCATGCCTTTCACCTGCAATTGAGGTAATTTGCATATCCCAGCCTTGTCCATGTAAGAGACGTTTTAGGAGCTTTCTTACACACCCCTACAGGCTGTTCCTGGATCGCTCGTCGGACATGATGGCTGCATGGAGTCTTACTCTACTCTAAGACTCTGTGCAAGCCTTCGTGAATCCGTCCCTTTGATTTCCATTTTCTAGTAATTGCTTTTTTTGGCAGCCATCAAAACTAAATTTAACAAGACCCTACTATATAAAGGCAATTCAGATCCTGCATCTCAGCTCAAAAAATAATTTCCTTAGTTGGTCCCATTTGCTTACCCAGTATTTCTAACAGGGTAATCTGTAGGGAAGTTTTAAAGTCTGCCAACTCATTGCACTTACAAAACATGTGTTCCCAGGTACCTTTTTCTTCCTCACCATACCTTCAACATTTGCCATCTACCTGAGGAAAAATTATCTAGAGTCTGCTTAGGGTATAAATATACCTTTGCAAACACTCCCAAGCATAAAATTCTAACTCTTCTAGTCTTTGTCGCATATTTGGGAGCCATGCATATACCCTCCCATTGTTTCCTTGTGAATTGCATATCCAATCTCTCTCTCTTCCAAATCTTTTCTAACCTCTTGTGATTGATTCTTATAGTTCTCATGAAATATTTTATATAACCTACTAATTATCCCTTCTTAACAATGGCTTCTGTTCTAAATTCAACCAAAAAATCTACCAGAGCAGGTCTTTCACTTAGGATTCCCCTATCTATTTTTCTTTACCTTGATATCAATCCCTGCGAGGGAAGACAGTCTTTAGTCTGCAATCCAAATGTCTTCTTGGCTTCTTCCCATTCTATTACCTTTCTCTCTGTAGTTATTTGCTCCCCATACCTTTGTTTCTTTGCCAGGTTTCTTTAGGAATTTCCAACCCCCTCTTGCCTATTCTCTGTACCCCTAATTGCAGTTATCATTATCAGCAAAATCACTTTTCTCCATTCTCATGTTGGCTTAGTTCTTGGAATACTCTATGCTACTTTATGACTATAATATTCTGCATGGCTGTTATTATTCTCCTTAAGAATTAGCATCCAAAATATCAATTTCTCCTTATTTCTTGAATTTCTCACTGCTTCATCATCATCCCTTTCAAAGTTTCATAGGAGGTTACTAGAGTAGTGGCCCCAGAGCCTTTACAAGCCTAGTCATGTTAATCCCAAGTATCCTCATTTGTTATTTTTTGGATATTTCATTAATTTATGAACAGAGTGGGTCTGTGGTCAACACTGGCTACCCTGTCCATGGGGACATGGGTGTCATCCCAGGGGTGAATTTGCAGTCTCCCATGCAATTATCTAGGTTGTATGTGAATAGGGTCAGTGAGAAGCTCTGTTTTATGTGTATAGGGAGTCATTACAGAGAAGCGGCAGTCTCTGGGAAACATGTCTGTCTCTCCACCATGATCTGTTAAAGTCACAAGCTAGGTTGAGATCCCTAGAGTGAGTGACTCTTGAGCTATTTGATTTACAGATGTGCAGCATTTTGATTAGGGCAGCATTGGAGATTTCCCTATAGGCCAGGCACAAGTCACTTCTCAGCAGCCTATACGATACAAAGTAAAGTGACAGGGCTTTCAACCTGTCCATGTAGGTCATGGTTTGGAGTCCCTGCATTTTCTTACCGAGAAATATCTGAGACCTCTCCAGCTGCTGCAAGTGTCTAGTGAGGTACATGCAAAAGGGTGCATTATACTCCATTAGTGGTCTGATGAGGGTCGAGTACAGTGGAGTTATAACATCACTTGACATGTATGCTATGCCCTTACTTATGAGATACACTATGTAGAAGACTTTCCTTACTATTGTGGAAATTTGGCGGTCAAAGTTCAGACTGCTATCAATCTGTGTTCTCCAAGTCTTGCACTACTGGGTTGGAACTCAGGGGTGCTGTCAATACTGTTATTTGTAGGCAATTCTGTTTTGCCAAAGGGAATAATTATGGTTTTTTTTTTTTTTTTTTGCATTTAGTTTTTGACCATGGCTTTGGCACCAATCATTTATTTGTGCTAGCCTTTCTTGTGATATGTTGACATCGCTGGGGAACTCAGTGATTGCTCCCACTTTGCAATCATCAGGGAACTTGGTGATCCAAAGGCTGTCTACTTTGGCCTGGACTTCTGAGAAATAGATGCCAAACAGTAAGGAGCCCAGTAGAGACTGCTGAGGTACTCCACTGGTGACAGGAATACTGGTGGAGGTGGAGTCACCAATTTTGACAGAGTATATTCTGTCAGTGAGCCAGCTAGCTACCATCTAGTAATGTAAGGGTTAATTCCTATCTGGGAGCGATTCTCAATGATGCCAGAGGGAGAATTGTATCAAAGGCCTTGGTAAGGTTGAGATAGGCAGTGTACACTGCCTTACCTTCATCCATGGCTTTGATGGCATTCTCAAAGAAGTCTGTCATGTTTAATAAGCATGATCTACCCTTGACGAAGCTAAACTTGATTTGGTTCAGCATTTGGAGATCACCTATGTCCTTATTGATAAGGTCCATGGTAATGTTTTCCATGGTCTTGCAGATGAGGTGGTTAGACTTATTGATCTGTAGTTCCCAGGTTCAGTTAATGCCCCCCCCCCTTGTGCAGGGGGATTATGTTGCTGTTCTCTATTCTGCATGAACATAGCCAGTTATCAAGCTATGATTAAAGAGAATGCCAGGTGGGTCTGCTAGATATTATTTTAAAATGTTTAGTAAACAACCTGAGATATTATCTGGTCCCATTGAGGCTGTGTTTTCCGCCTTGGCGAGCATAGAGATGACCTGTTTTTCTAGAGATACTAAGCAGAGGGCTTGTGTCTGGTATGCTTTGGGATATGGTAGGTGGGGATGGGGTGGTGAAGTTTGCGATGAATCTGTCATCTAGTAGGTTGGTGATATCTTCCAGTGTAGTATGAATGATCCCATCTCCAACCAGTTCAGCACATAGCTGGACATTCCCTTTTAGACTTTGGATGTAGTTAAAGAATGCCTTATGATTATCCTTGGTTAGGGATGTGATTTTAGTTTCATAATTTGTTTTAGAAGACTTTACAAGATTTCTGATGTTCCTGTTTAGGCTTAGGAGGTAACTCTTCCTCTGCAGAGTGATATCCCTCTTGCTCTTGGAAAACAGTTTCTTCCTCTTGTTATATAATCTGTTTATACTTGAAGTCCACCACAGTAGTTTGTTTTTATGGGAAGACCTGGTTTTGTCCCAGTCAGGTGCAGCAAAGTTTATGCAGTCACTTAAATGTTTGTACAGGGCATTTGCATATACTTCTGCAGAGTGATCATTGGTGTCTGCGACTGTGGGCGGTATGAAGTTTTTATACCATCGCTTAATACGCTGTCGTTAGCTATGGTAAAGGTTTTAATATTTTTGGGTCTTGTGAGGGTGTCCACTTTAAATGAGACTGATTTGTGGTCTGACTTAACCAGGAAGGGTATCACACATGAGGAAGCACAGTGATTCCCATGTTGCTGAGTACTATGTCCAGAATATTACAGCCCCTAGTGTGGGTACAGACTATCTGTTCCACAGCATTCATGTTAATAAAATCAAGGAACCTCTGGGTGAGCATGTTTTTTCTTGTGTATTTTCCCCAGTCTGTAGAAGGATAGTTGAAATCTCCCATGACTAAGGTGTTGGGCTGTTTGGAGAGGGAATCCAGTAATCAAGGTAGGTGGTGTGCTTATCCTGGTTCATGGTGGGGATCTATAGCTAGCAGTCATTTGGTATGGTACTTTCCCAGTAGTTAATTGTACATGGAGTAGTTCAAGAGAGTCATGCTGTTTGACCAGTCTCAAAGTGTATTTGGTTTTAATGAAAATGGATATACCTCCACCTTTGGATCCTTCATGCTCATTTTGAGGTCTGAATATGTGGAAGGCATTGTAGCCTTGCATGACTGGGGTGCTGTCAGTGACTTGATCCACATCTCAGTAAGTGGACAAATGTTAGCATCCTCCAAGGTGAGAAGTGTTTCCAGGGAGTGCAGTTTCATGTTTAATCTCCTAACATTAAGCAGCATGACCCTGAGTTTGTCTCAATTAGATTTTGTTATGTTGGAAAATTTGTTGTTTTGACATTGCCTAAAAAAGGCACTACAGGGAAGGCAAGGGCCTTTGCCAGTATCCAAAAGTCTGGGAGAGACATGTGCAGACCATCTCTTGCAAAGCAGCGAGGTCTGTCTAATATATCTTCCCAGGCTAACAGATACTGGATCCCTCTGGACTGACAACAGAAGCTGAGCCAATTGTTGAAGTCAATAATTTTTTGTTTCAACTGTGGTATCCTCCTGGGTGGGGGTAGGATACCATTTAGAGCTATGGACATATGAGTCTGGGATGGATTCCATACACTTGGTCGAATTATATTTAGTCGAAAATTATTCCAGGCAGTCCACTTCACTGAAAGCTCACTTGACTGAAAGATCACTTGGTCGAAGTTCATTTGGTCGAAAATGGAATATAGCCCCTGCCCCACTGCAGTGCAACCCTGGAGTGAGAATATTAAATAAGGGGGGGTTGCACTGCAGTGAGGTAGGGGCTATATTCCATTTTCGACCTAATGAAATTTGACCAAGTGTATGGAATCCATCTGAGACACATAATCAGAGAGTTCTGTTATATCTCCCTTCATATAGTCCAGAGAGGTACATCACAAGTCATTTACTCCAACGTGGACTATGACAGAGTCAGAACGGCACTTGTTGTTGAGTGACTTGAGTGCATGCAAATTTTTTTTTCAGATCCTGGCACCTTATAGGCAGCTGACCATGACTTTCTCCTTGTCCAGTCCAGTGAGAGGGTCTTCTGTGTGTCTCACTGTGGAGTAGCCTATGACCAAGACATTTGATGTGTTTTGTCTTAGGCTTAGGGGCTTATTGCTTGAGACATGGATGCATGTGTTGATATTTATAATGGCTTCCTTATGCTTAGTGGTGAGTGTGTGTGGTGTGTATTTGGGAGGTCTCTGTTCTTTTGGTAGGCTTTTAGTGAATACCACAGCATATGTGGGTTTATGTGTTGTGACCTTATTTTGTGTGAGAGGTGAGGTTTGCATGAGAGGTGAAGCATGTGTGCTGCCAATCTGTTTGATATCTAGTTTGTTTTTATGTGACAGAATTGACTCCAGTTCCACAGTATATTTTGCATCTGTCATATAGGGTGTTAGTTTGCTTTAGGAGTAAATGGTTGTCAGTATACATAAACCAATTGCTACATTGCCTCAAGATGCCCATATCAATCAAGCTGGCAGGAGAAAAAATGGGAAACTGCTCATCCACTGTGGCAGGATTTTTCTAAATGTGGTATTTGGGAAGGAAGTGGGCTAGCTGCACTTAGTCACAAACAGCAAAAATGAAGCAGCAATTCAATTAAATACAGTTAAAAAAGTTTAAAATATACTTATTTTTCAGTTTTTTTTTTGGTGGATGCCTTGGGTTTCAGTGTAGATGCACTTCAGACCTCTGTCTAAACTGAGCAGAAATCTGCGCAAATATGAGGCTTATATACAGGCAAATGTAAATAGTTTTAACACAACTATCAGTGAAAAAGCCCCATGCTGACCCTTTCTCCAGCAATCCCCAGCTCAGATGGGCCCTGAGCTACACAGTTCTGCCACAAGGGTGCAGGGAGGCCCTCTTAATGTAAGATGGCTGGTTTAAGAGCACAGTGATACCAAAATGTAAAGATTCAGCAAGTGTGAATGTAGTCTATGCTATTTAAGGCAAAGAAACACAAATTCAAAGTGGATAGTAAAAAGTAGTTCCAAACAGCAGAAATGAAGCAGTAATCCGATTAAATACAGTTAAAAAAGGTGCAATGCTGGTGTAATATATACTTATATTTCAGTTTTTTTTTCAGTTGATGCCTTGGATTTCAGTGCAGATGAAAAAAAACTTCAGACCTCTTGTTAAAGTTGTCAAATGTTTAGCAGCTCTGGTAAACAGAGCTCAAATCTGCACAAACCGAAGGCTTATATACAGGTAAATTTAAACAGTTGTAACACAACTACCAATGGGAAAGCCTCAAATTGAGCATTTAGCCACCAATTACCAACTCAGACAGGTCCTGAGCCAGACACTTCTGCCACAAGGGTGCAGGGTGGCCCTCTTAATGTAAGATGAATGATCTAAGAGCACAGTGATACCAAACATTCCAGATTCAAGAGGTCTGAATGTAGCCTATGCTATGTAAGGCAAGGAAACAGTATTGGTACCACCCTCTCCACAAACTGGCAGCTGTTTGAGCAGCTGTGAACAGTGGAAGACTATGGAGAATCTTTCCTATAGAGAATTTTAAACTGTAGAGGTTTGGATATATATAAGCACTGGCAACCTTATTTGTGCATTGTGCAAAAGTGAGCCTTTTATATGAGCAGGATGAAAGACTTTTACAAAGTCAATCCCACAGGCCAATCAGATAAAAACAAAATAAGCTATTAACCAGTAGTTCCCACCTTGGATGGGTTGAATTTAGCTCTGTCCTCCCACCAGAGTGCAAAAGAACCCTTCCAATGTACAACAAACTGACTTTGAGCTCAAGTGCAGTAAGAAATGCTTTACAACAGAAGTAAGAATTCCTGCAATATTTGGAATCCTTGAAAATAAGTTTATTAACCATGAGAAATGTTCACAACCGACAAAAACTTTGCAAAACTTAGAAATATTTTGGTAGACTCACTTAGAACAGCTTTTGCAATCAGATTATTGTTAAAATAACCTAAGAGCAGGACAGTAACTAACAGATGGAGTTTCTTTAACAAGTACAGGCTGAAAACAGTGAAATTTAACCAAATAAATAAATGCATCACAGAAGTGTTAAATATCATTGAAACAGTTAGAGCAAGTACAAAAATATATATACTTATATCAGCTTTGTAGGCCAGATTATTTTAGAAACAATCCAAGTCTTTTAGCCAAAGGTGTCCAAGCTAGGCACAAGGAAGCCCTGAATAAATGAGCACTCTTACAAAAATGTAAGGCTTTTATAGAAGCAGAATTAAAGACTTTATATTATAAAGTCAAACCCTCAGGGCAGTCAGATAAAAACACAATAAACTATCAACCAGTAGTTTCCATCTTGGATAGGTTGAATTAGCTCTCTGCTCCTACCAGAGTGCAAAAGAACACTTCTAATGTAAAACAAACTGGGTTGAGCTCAAGTGCACCAACAAATGTTTTACAACAGAAGTAAGAATTCCTACAATATCAGAAATCCTTGGAAATAAGTCCACTAACCGTGACATATGTTCATAACACACAAAAACACTTTGCAAAACTAAAAAATATTTTGGCAGACTCACTCAGAACAGCTTTTGCATTATCAGAAAGGTTATGAAATATCAGAATATTGTTAAAAATAACCTATGAGTAGGACAGTAACAAACAGATAGAGTTTCTTTAACAAGTGCAGGCTGAAAAGCAGTGATTAAATTCAACAAAATAAATAAAAAAATAAAATAAAACCTAGTAATAAAGAAACCACTCTTGACTGGATCCTTGTTAATAGTCATCCTGAAACCTATATACCAAGAACACTACCTGATGACATTAGCGACCATGTTTTAACCTATATAATAAGGCAAAAGGCTCATAATCCTACCAATAACACCTTTATAACCTTTCGTACAAAAAAACACTTCCAAGTAGATAGCTTTCAAAATTAACTAAAAGCCTGTAACTGGTCACCTCTGAAACACCTCAAACTAGATGAAGCTGTTTCTTACTTTAATACTAAATTCCTACAAATCCTGGATCTCCATGCCTCCCTTCGATCCTCCAGAGTCAGGACCAAAGCAGCTCCATGGCTCACACAACAAACCAAGGAAAAAAATGTTCCTACGAAACAAAATATGGGCCAAATGCAGAGCCACTAAGAGCACTGCAGACCATCTACTCTTTAAACAGCTAAGAAATGCAACCAACAAGGACATTATCATAGACAAAAAAAATGATTATCTCCACCTTCAACAATCTCATACAAAAACCCCACAAAAGTTCTGGTCAGGCATCAATAAACTTCTCCGACCAGGACATTCCAAAACTCCAGCCCCAACTTCAATTCCTCATGACAATCCTTTGCAAATAGCTGATGCCTTCAATAATTACTTCACTGAAATTATTCAAAATCTTGCAAAGTCACTCCCTCCCAGTCTTCCCAACCCTTTACAAAACATAAACAGTCCAGTGCCCTCCTTCCACATACAACCTGTACCAACATCCTTTATCTGCAAACTCCTTCAAAAACGTAAGCCTTGTACCCCTTCTGCTGACCGCCTGCCAGCTGAATATCTTCAAATAGCTTCAAAAGTCATAGCTTACCCCATATCCATCCTTATAAACCGTACCATCACAGAAGGTAGCATCCCATCCATATGGAAAGTCTCCCACATTACCCCTTTACATAAAGGAGGCAAATCCACTGATGTCTCCAATTTCTGTCCAATTGCATTACTCTCCCCACTTGCCAAAATAATGGAAAAATGTATTCACCATCAACTACTTTAACACCTGCTCAACAACAATTTACTTGCCAACTGCCAGCACGGCTTTAGGCCCTTTCACAGTACAACCACTGCCCTGCTAACTTTTGCTGGCTGTATAAACAGAAATCAAAATAATAATTCCCTGTCTTCCGCATTATTTATTGACCTATCAAAAGCCTTTGATATGGTTAACCACGACTTACTAATCAGTGTACTAAAAGCACAATCTCTTGACCCTCAAGCAATACTTTGGTTTACATCCTATCTAAAAAATAGACATCAAGCAGTGCTCTGGAATAATAACCTTTCCACATCCCTCCCCATAAACATTAAAGTCACACAAGACTCTATTTTAGGCCCTCTTTTATTTTCTATTTTTATTAATGACCTCAATACTGTTTTTCCTCAAGCCACCTGTATTCAATATGCCGATGACTCTACTCTAATATGTTCTTCTAATTCATCAATCTCTCTTCAAACCCTTACCCAAACAGTATTTAACACTGTTGAAAATTGGTTTTCTGACCATTGCCTCCTCCTTAACCCCAAAAAAACAAAATTGTTACTTTTTGCTCCCACCCAAAAGTCTCCATCTATCCACTTCACAATTACCTCTAACAATGGTACTACTATTTCCCCTGATACTATTACACGTCTCCTGGGCATTACTATAGATAATAACCTCAGCTATGATGATCATATCAACAATACTATACTGATGGTCAATAAAAAACTTGGCTCCATGTATAGAATTAAACCTTACCTCACACCTCTAGCTAGAGCCACCATTGCCCAGACCCACCTCACTTCTACCCTATTCTATGCTTCTGCTATTTATACCAATCTATCAAAATCTAATCTAAGTAAGCTCGAAACTAGCTATAACAATATAGCAAGATTTGCCACTGGCACCCCTTTTAGAACCCACCACTGTCACAACCTTAAACAACTTGGGTGGTCTGAACTACAAAACCAGCTGGTGTATAATCAACTAGTGATCACACAAAAAATCCTTCATCACCCAAATAATACTCCAATCTTCTCTAACCTAATCATCCCATATAAAAATCTTGCGACACTTCGTTCAGCTAATAAGTTACTAATCGCCAATATCAAATCTAATAATAAAGCTGGAGACTCCCTTTTTACCAACATTGTGGGAAAAATATGGAACAAGCTTCCTATGTCACTCACATCTCTCTCATCTACATCTCTCTTCAAAAAACACCTCAAAGAACTTATGAAAAATCATTGGCTCTGTCCCTGCACTAAACCTGACTGAACCTCACTTTTCCTATTACTAACTCTTCTTGCCATATGCCCTCCTTATGGGCGTTGTCCCCTCTCTAACTTTAATCCTAGAAGCTAACTTTATTCCAGCCCTCATGTGTAATATTTGTTCTCTACCCTCAACTCGTGTTCCCCTACTTTGACTTACAAATGGCAACATTACAACCTCAAGTGTACCTGTACCTCCTTATATCTAAAACCCATGCAAAGACGCTAAACTCCTTTTCCTCTTCTTAGACAAACTTTTTATTTAATTATAACCCATACACTATTAAATTCTCTCATATAGTAGAACTTAAGTAACTTTTAAGTATTACATATAGTAACTTTGCTATATTTGGAGCTTATCTCCACATGAAAGCTATTAATGTAAGTAGAGAATTTTTTATTTTGTAATTTCTATTTTTGTAATTTTTATTTTCTAATTTCTATTTTGTAATTTTATTATGTTTGGAGCTTATCTCCCTGTGCCTTTACTGAAAATGGACATGAATCCAGCTAGACTAGCCCGACTAGCCCAGTCAACAAATGTAAAATAAAATAAAATAAAATAAAATAAATGCAGCATAAAAGTGTTAAATATAACTGAAAGAGTTAGAGCAAGTTCAAAAATATACTTATATCAGCTTTGTAGGCCAGATGATTTTAGAAACAATCCAAGTCTTGTAGCTCTGAATAAATAAGTACACTCTTGCAAACATGTAAGGCTTTTATATGAGCAGGATGAAATACTTTTATAAAGTTAAACCCTCAGACCAATCAGATTAAAACATAATAAGCTAGCAACCAGTAGTTCCCACCTTGGATGGATTGAATTTAGCTCACTGGTCCCACTAGGGTGCAATTGAACCCTTCCAATGTAAAACAAACTGGCTTTGAGCTCAAGTGCAGTAACAAATTCTTTACAGCATAAGTAGGAATTCCTGCAATATCAGGAATCCTTGGAAATAATTTCACTAACCCTGAGAAATATCTCTGAAACAGTTAGTTCAAGTAGAAAAACTATACTTACATCAGCTTTGTAGGCCAGATGATTTTAGAAACAATCTAAGTCTTGTAGACACAGGTGTCCAATCCAGACATAAGGAAGTTCTGAATAATGAGCCCCAAAGCTTTGCATTTTGAATCACAACTTTCTGCTTGTGTTATGTATATGGACCTTACCTATGCAGCTGTAAAATATCCCTTCAAATCAGGTAATCCAAACCAACTTGTAATAGAAGAATAAACTTATCCCACTTGATTGTTGCTGTTTTCCTCTCCCAGATAACATCCTTCAACTCTTTGTTAATTACTGCCCACATTTTTCCTCTGATAAAATATGCCAGACTTGTATATAAAACTAAAGAGACTAAAATCATTTTACTGCTTATATGTTGCTATCCATATCCAAAAACAAGAGCTTCCAGTTTCTTAGCTTTTGTATTGTATTTTGTTTATCTCTTCCCACATATCCTTAGCTGCCATAACAGAGTCCTTTTTAATCTATTCTTATACTTACTTTACTTTATCATGTCCCCATAAATATAAGTACTGCTGAACATTTTATGTGGGAGTACATAGTTTGCAGCTATAGCCTTTGTTTTATCTTCACTAATTTGCAATTTCCATTTCTAAATATATTTCAGTATTGTTACCTTTTTGTCTATACCTGTGAGACCGCTCATGTCCCAAAATATGGATAATGTATCCATTATGATAATGAGTTATTATATTCCTTTATTATATATGTCACTCTTAAGTGTATATTTCCAGCTTTTATATTATGTGCACCCACTAATGATTGGCAGGTTTGTCCTTTATACAGTTGTTTTTCTTGTCATCTCCTCTGAACGTATGCCACATTTTACAAAACATTTTGTTCTAATGAAAACTCTCAAGGAAAAAGCCAAACACACCTCTAGAACAACCCTATAACCTATTAACTTAAAACAAACACACAAAACTATGTACATCTTCACATAATAAAGTTTAACATTGGTGAGAGGAGCAATTGTCACAAATTGGTAGCTGCACCTTAAGGCATAACTTAACCAAAAATTAAGGTTATCCATATTACAGCTTGTGGTCCTACTTACACTAATTGCTGTTTGTTCTTGTCTTATCTTTTTTCCCCTCCCAAGTGTGAAAAACAGTGTGTGTGTTTTCAGATATTACTTGTTTGATCTTATGAAAAAGTACTATTGCTATACTTAAATACAACTAAATCATCAAGCTACATGATCTTGTACCTTTTAATTTTAAAATTCTCTCAGCAAACAATGTCCAGATCTCTCAAGAGTTATCGCCTGGACTTGTAGTCAGCTTGTCTTCATGGAAACATAAGAATACAATATACAGCTGCCCTAGCTGCACACTTCTCAACTTACAATGAACATTAATTTGCTAAAGGAAAACTTTTCATTACATTCACAGTGTTCCCTTATTTTTATAGCACAAGTGCTTACACAAGAAACATGTTATTAGATTAAGCCAAGGCATAAATCCAGACATTCACCTATGCAAAAGTAGGAGAAAACATCTCAGCTCTATATATATATATTACAAGCAGTGTACTTTTATACCTCACCCTCATCCCAATAGCCCACGATTACAGCATAGTAACTTGAACATGCTTTTGCCCAGCCTTTCTACTCTTTTTACATTGCAGTGCCTACATTTCAAGGAACAAAGTACTCATTTAGTTTAATATCTTTAATGCATACAACAATCACTGAAAATGGTTTACTGTTTAACATGCAATTTATATATTTTATTTTTATTATTTATTTGATATTTGTTAACCGGGCTAGTCCGCCTGGGTAGAGACCTTTTTTCAGTGGAGACCTGAGGAGAAAAGCTCCAACATTACTAAAAAACAGTGAATAATTGTAATTACTTACAGGAAAAAAAAAGATTAAAAAGTACAAACATAAAATAGCTAACAGTTAATAACAAGGTCATATTTTTTTAAACGGTGAGACAATAATAAGAAAAACAAAATGTGCATAGTACAAGTCTGCCATAATAGAAAACTGCATAATGGGGGTATAAATAAATGCAAAAGGAATAATACAGTGCAGACAGTTGTAAGCCAAGCTAGAATGGTAACTGTAATGAGAGGTGTAGTGGAGAGTAAAAACAGGAGAAAGATCCCAGGAAGTAAGTAGGTGCAAAATGAAGAATGACCCAGGAAAAATTCCACTCAAATGGATAAGTCAGCTATAAAATTGTAATTTTACTGTTAAGTGCTTTCTTTCCCAAACCAGAGAACTTCTTCAGAACAAAGAAACATTTTTATCAATTTTAAATAGTGAAACCAGTCACATGATGCAATTAATACCAATAAAAAATGAAAGCTCCAATGACAATAAAACTAAGGGTGGTATGGTGATTATGGCTAGTACTGAGTACACAAGTTATATTAATGAACATTTGATGGACGATACATGTCTAGAAGTTTTGCATAAAGAAGTTCATATTGCATATCAAAAATCGATTTATTGTTACAGGACATGTTTTTTACAAGGTGAAATTAATGAAAAGGATTATTCTTGTGTGTATAATGACAAACCAGCTCTTGCTCGTATCTTTGGTATTCCCAAGATACATAAGAGCATTACCAACCTCCCATTTAGGGCTATCATTGATGGGTCTGGGTCAAAAACAGTTTATATTCCCAAATGGATTGATTATAATACAAAATTGGGACTGGATAAATTAAAACATATTAGTAAGGATTTTTGGCAATTATTAGGGAAATTTAATGATATTCCCTTTATTAGTAATCTATTTATGTCACCATTGATGAGCACAATTTATATTCTGTCATCCCCCATGATGTTAGTTTAAGTTGGTATGAACAAAAATTGTTTGCATCTGGCCTTAATAATACCAATGTTAATGCCATTACTTCTTTGATGGAAATAGTTCTTGCTAACAGTTTTATTACTTTTGAAAGCCAGATTTTCAGACAATCCACTGGTATAGCAAAGGGGCAACATGTACCCCCAGTTTCACTAATTATGTTATGGTACAGTAAGAGACTGATTTCATCTTTAATAGCAGTTTTTCTAACTCATGGATTCTTTATAACAAATATTTGGATGACATTTTTATTTTGTAGACTGATACCTTTTAGGTAAGTGTTTGTTGTTTTCTGAATATATTAACAACACTGTTCAGTTTTTGAAGTTTTCTTTTTCTTACAATGTAAATACCATATCATATTTGGATATCACTGTTAGTAAGGATTTGGTGAACCAGTGTTATGTTTCCAACATTTTTCGTAAACCCACCTTTTCAAATTCATACTTGCATTACGCTAGTTGGCATCCAGAATTTCAAAAGAGAGCATTTGTTAAAGGGCAACTAGCATTTGGCAAGGATGGTGTCCAATTTGGACACCTTTTATTTAGAATGTGATGCAGTGTTGAATATGTTTCATAAAATGGGTTATACTAAAGAGCTTTTGGTCAACATCCAACGGAAAGTTGTGAATAAGAGGATCAGAGGTATGTATTGTCCTATTTTGGGTGCTGTTGACAGATTGAATATTAGAAGGGGGCAGAATGTTGTTAATTCAGGTCATTTTAATTATTTCATTACTACCTTTTCTTTGGATACCCCTGTTACTGGGGTTTGTATACGTAAAAACTGGTCACTAATTCTAAGTGATGTTGAATGTGGTGACAAGTTAGGTTCAAAACCTTTAATCACATATAAGAAAAGTAAGTCTTTTAAATGTTTTTTTGAGAAGTACAATACTATTGAACAATCAATTTTATCATCTTATAATGGTAATCTTAAAATGTGGTTTGTGTTCACAATATCATTTGATTAATACTAATAGCTACTTTTCTATACGTAACAAAAATATAGTATAAAAGGGTGTTTTTCATGTTATTCTAGTAATGTGGTTATCTCAGTGTGTTTCATGCCCAGCATTTTATGTAGGCAAAACATCTAGGGTCTTTAAAAGATGTATTTATGAACATTGCACTGATATTAGGAATAAGAAAAAGACCAATGCCCTTTATAAGCACACTGAATTTAATCCAGAACATTATTTTAATTTTTTAATATTGGAACAGGTTAAGGCTGATGCCCAGGGTTAGCCCATCTTAATAAGGCTGAATTAAGATGGCAATTAATTCTTGATGCTACGACTAGCCCGGGCTTAAATGAAACATGTTCTATCATTCCCTTGTTGAGACTGAAATATTATGATGCCCTTTGAATGGTACATATTTCTTAATTGTTTTATTAATTGTTTTGTTTTTAGATCAATGTGATTTGGCAGTTTTATTGCCAGTGGAGTTTTAATTATTTATTGGTATTAATTGCATAATTTGTCATGCGACTGGTTTTACTATTTAAAATTGGTGCAAAACTTTATTTCTGAAGAAGTGCTCTGGTTTGGGAATGAAAGCGCTTAACAATAAAATTACAATTTTATACCAGACTGAGCCGTTTGAGTGGAATTATTTCTGGACCATTCTTAAGTTTATTTGTGTTTTGCATTAGGTGAAAAAAATGGAAATTTAGGTAGGAAATAAGTGAAAGACTACAATAATAGAAGTGAAGGGGACAACAGTCTGATTAGTAGAGTTTTTTTTATTTTTATAGAAGATGCAGCTTAGAGTGGGGGAGAAGCAGGCAGAAATTATAGAAGACAGGAAGATAAGTTATACTGGATCATTACAAAGGCATGACCATGCATTATGATACATGTCTTTTAATACAATTTAAAGGAGCTAGAGTTAGTGATAGATCTGACATATAGTGGTAGTGTGTTGCAGGCATTTGCGGTGGAGTAGCTGTAGAGTAGGTTACTAATATTTTTTAGGCTTATAGACTTGCAGTAGGTTCTGTTGAGAACTACAGACAGCATGGCTGGGAGCGTAAGGTTAGACGAGAGTAGAGAGAGAGAGGGGGAAAATGACGGAGTGTGTAAGACTGAATGAGCTGTGAGAAGTTGGAGTAATGGAATTTGGTGCTGGAATTCCAACCATTGCAGGTTAATTAGGGCTATACAATGATGAGTGTGAAAGTGTAGGTTAGAGGCAAATCTTACAGTTTTGTTATAGGTAAGTTCTAATTTAGTCAGAAGATTAGACTGGAGGTTTGTGGATATAGGGGTTGCATAGAGTAATATGGGGAGTAGGAAGGCTTCAGCAAGGAAGAGCCTGGGGGAATGAGTGAGGAATTGTTTGTGTCTATATAGGAGTCCTAGTTTTTGATGACTTTTTTAATACATTGCTGAGTGTGGAAATCCAACTTCAGGTGGTTTTCAATAGTAACTCCAAGGGGTTTTGTGTGTTGTTTAGTAGAGATGTCTGTGTTGTCCAGGGAGGAGACAAACAGGTAGTTTTATGGTGTTGGAGCATTGAAAGAAGGAATAGAAGGTTAGTTTTCTTAGGGTTCAGTAACTGTTAGTTAGAAGTAAGAAATCTTTTCACAGAGTGAAGGGACTTTTGGGTGAGGGAATGAAGGTGAAAAATGTTGTCAGAGCAGGAGATTATTTTGGAATCATCAGCATATTGAATAATAGCAGGGAGCGGACAAGAAGAATAAAGAGTGAAGGTCATTAATAAAGATATTTATAAGTAGGGTTCCAAGGATGGTACCTTGAGGCACCCCAGTTTGAGCAGGTAAGAAGGGGAGAAGCTAGATTGCCATTTTACAGCCTGGAATCTGTTTGAGAGGTAGCTGGAGAACCAAGATAGTGAGGAGTTAGAAGGATCAAGTGAAGCTAGTTTGGATAGAAGTAGTTTGTGGGAAACAGTTTTATTTATTTATTTATTTAAATTTGTTGACCGGGAGTGTCCGACTGGACGTGGGTCCAGTTTCAGCGGAGGCCCGGGGAGAAAAGTTCCACAGTAAAATAAACAGACAGTAGCTACACTGGATTACATAGCGATTAACAATTTAACATAGAAATTACTTACAACATATTTACAGGTGAAGAACATAGTACATCAGTAGACAACTAGAATCTTTATCTGTGAAGTACATAACAGGCATTAACAAATGTAACAATGAGAAGTTCCTGCTGTATAATAAGTACTAGGCTTATGAGCATCTGAGCTTGCTATCATCAAGGTAGTTAGTGGAGGTGAAAGAAAGGTAGTGGTTGGATGGGGTGGATGATATTAGAGTGGGAGTTACAAGGGCATAGCAAGCATGTTTTTAGGTGCGCTTTTAATCAATTTTTGAAGTGGGTGCATGATGGTACGGAGGTAATTGTGGGTGGGAGTGAGCTCCATAATTTGGCTATGGTGCAAGAGAATAGTGCTTCACCAGCAGAGTTATTGGCTTTAGTGATCTGCAAGTGATTTTTGTTGCTGGATCTTAGTGGTCTGGTGGGGCGATAGGCTTGGAGTAGATTCTGGAGGGATGGGACATTTAGTGGATGGTTTACTAGTTTGTGGGCAAGTGAGAGTTGATACCACTGAAGGAGGTGAGGGAGTTCAAGCCAGCCCAGTTCAGCAAGTGAGAGACAGTGGTGACTACGGTAGGATGCCCCTGTGGAATTTGATTTTGTTGTAGCAGGTCTCTAGCTTGTTTAGATCACATTGCCTTAGGTTGGTATATACTGGAGAGGCATAAAGTAGGGTGGAGATAAGGTGGGAATTTGCTATTGAAATCTTTGCTGCTTTGGTGAGAAATTGTTTATTTCTGTATAATGCTCCTAGTTTTTTGTGGACTTTTTTTATGGTCATGGATATGTGAATGTCAAATTTTAGTTTATTGTCTATTTTCACTCCTAGCAATTTGGTGTGTTCAGTTGGGTATATAGTGGTGTTGTCTTTTGCTGTGATGTTAAAGTGAGAGTTGTTTTGAGTATGTTTGGTCGGTTGGAAGATGAGTAGTTTAGTTTTGTTTGGGTTGAGTATTAATTGGGCATCGGATAACCATGTTTCAACAGAGGAAAAGGCTTCCTGTGTGACTTTTTTCAGTTTGGGTAGGGACTGGGCTGACCAGATGATGGTTGAGTCATCTGCATATTGGATGAGTGTGCCATGTTTGGTGGCAGAGGCTAGATTATTGGTGTAAACAGAGAAAAGTAGGAGTCCAAGGATGGATCCTTGGGGAACCCCTATGGAGTCAGGTAGTTGGGGAGATATGTCATTCTGCCATACAACAGATTGTTGGCGGTCAGACAGGTAACTCTGAAACCAGTTGGTAACTGATTGTGAGAAGGATAGGTTATTGAGGACAGAGATAAGTTGTTTGTGTGGGGCCATGTCAAATGCTTTAGATATGTCTAGAAAAGTAGCAGAGGAGAGATAGCCATTGTTTTTATGCTGAAGGATAGTGTTAGTAAAGGAGAGTAAGGCAGTGGTGGTGCTATGGTTTGGTCGGAAACCATGCTGAGTACTGGAAAGGAGGTTGTTAGTAACGAGATAGTGTGAGACCTGAGAGTGTATGCATCTCTCTAGTATTTTGGAGAGTGGAGAGAGAATAGCTATGGGGCGGTAATTGGTTAGTTCTGCAGAGGGTCCGCCTTTGTGGAGGGGAATTATATGTGAGACTTTCCACAATGTGGGAACGTAACTTTCTGACAGAGATCAGTTAATCAAGATGGATACTGGGTAGGCCAGAGCATCAGCTGCGATTTGTAGGTATTCACTTGGGAGGTTGTCTGCTGCTAATTTGGTGGGTTTAAGTTTAGTTAAGAGTTTTTATGTTGGAGGTAGGTACAGGAGAAAAGAGAAGGCAGTGGGGAGATTACTAGTTGAAGGTGTGGCTTGAGGGAGGGTTGTGTTGTTTAGCTAGTGATAGTATGGTTTGGGTGAAGTGTGTGTTGAATGAGGTAGCAATATTTTCTGAGGAGTGAGGGATGTTAGGAGGAGGGTACTGACTTTACCTGGGTGTAGGATGGAATTTATGGAGGACCAGAATTGTTTGGGGCTGTGTTGTGAGGAGTCTAGGGCAGACTGGTAGTATTGGAATTTGTCCCATTTTATTAGCTTTTTGACTCTATTGCGTAGTTCTAGGAATTTCTGTCTAGCGGGGATTGGGTTTTGCCAGTGCTCCCAGGCTTTATCCCTGTTTTTCATTTCTGACTTAGTGGTTTTCTGTAGCCATGGGGAGGGTTGTGCTTTGGTTCTGGAAAATCTTATGGGGCATGGTAATTAAGGATGTTCAGGAAGGTAGTATTAAAAAATTCAACTGCATCATCTAGACTGAGGTACTTTAGAGCATGCCAGTTACATTCTTTGAGGGATGAGATGAATGTGAGTGGGTTAAAGTTTATTTTTTTACGTATTTGACGATAGATGACAGGTTTAGCTTGGTACAGGTATTTTTTGAGTAGGAATGTTGGGGAGTGATCATTGAGGCTATCTGATAAGCAGCCTGTTATATATGACAGGGGGTTCTTACTGACTAGTATCCAATCCAGGGTAGTGTGCTTGCTGGAGTTTTTATTTATCCTTGTTGGTGACTGGACTAGTTGGGTGAAGCCATGAAGGTGTACATGATGGGTTGGATTGTTGCCAGAACAGAATTGCCAGTCAATATTGAAATCACCTAAGATGATAGTTTCTTGGGGGAGATGGTGTGTAGACCAGCTGAGGAGGTTTTCTAGTGGAGGGATGTTTTGGCCAGGTGGGAAGTAGCATCCAATTATGTTGGTGGTTTTGTTTTGGTTAATTTTGAGGTTGGTATATATTATTTCTTCGTTGCCTATTTGTGGAGCTGATGATTTTAAGATCTGGATGTTTAGATGCTGTTTAAATATTATAGCTACACCACCTCCTTCAACAGTGTTGAAGGCTTTGAATAGATCAAGAAGCATGCTGGAGACTAACTTATTACTATTGCGGGCTTGTGCAATGGTATTTATGAAGGTTATAAGAGCAGTAGTAGTACTATGTTTTGGGCAAAATCCATGAGAAGAGGGGGTAAGAAGATATTCTTGGAGGAGGTGATTTTGTGAATGCATTTTTCCAATATTTTGACAGGGAAGATAGGATGGCAATTGGTCTGAAATTAGATGGATCAGTTGCATTGCTGCTTTTGTGGAGGGGAATGACATGCATTTTTTTCCAGATATTAGGCACAGTGTTTTCGTGAATGGATCTATTGAGTAATTTGGAAATGGGTAAGGTGATAGAGTTGGCAGCTATTTTTATGAATTGTGGCAGTAGAGTATCAACTGATGGAGAACACATTTTAAGCTTAGAGAGAAAGGACTTGATATAGGTTGTGGATATGGGTTTGAGAGAAGAGACAATAGAATGGATGGAAATAGGGGGTGTAGTGTTGTAGATATTGTTTTTAGTCAGGGTGCTGATAGAGTCAATGACAAAGGTATTAATGAATGTAGCAGTGTCTGTGGGAGAGCTATTAGGCCAGGGGTTTGGGGGAGATAGGCATCCAGGATATAGTAGCTTGTTCACAGATTGCCAACATTTTTGGGAGTTAGAGTGTGGGCTAACATGTGGCTAATGGAAAAAGTTTTATTTTATCAAGGGTCACCCTTTTTTTGGTTAAGTTATGGAGATCTCTGTATGTGTTGAAGATCAGTGGAGGATTTGAACTTCTTCCAATCATTTCATGCACTGCCTTTTTTCTTCATAAATGTTTGGGTGGCTTGTGTTAGCCAGGGGGAAAATAAGTTTTGATTCTAAGTTTCCTGATGGGGGCCAAGGAGTTGAGCATTTCTAGAAAGTTGTTGTTAAAAGATAGGACCACTTCCTCTAGGGGGAGACTGCGAAGGAAGGACCAATTAATTGAGAATAGGCAGATGGCTGAAAGTATCTAGTCTACAACTGGAGGGTTTTTGACAGTCTTTGTAAAACTGGGGTTGGTGTAGCTGAGGAGAATATCTAATAATGAAGGTGGGATGGTAATCACTAAGGGCATTGGGCAAGGTAGAAGGGTTATAATAAAGATTAGTGTTGGAGGTGAGGACCCAGTCAAGAGTGGAACCTAAGTCAGTGTGGTTGTTTAAGTGAGTTGGGTTAGTGATTAACTGGGAGAATCCAAAGAGGTTAATGGAGGAGTTTGGGAAGTTAGTATCAAGGTCATTCCAATCAATGTTTACATCACTCATGATAATGGTTTCAAGAGAAATGTTTTGAGAGATCCAAGAGAGAGTTTTCCAGGATAGGGATATTATTACCTGGTGGGATGTCGACAGAGAAAATAGATAACTTTGTATGAGTATTTAGTTGACAGTTGGTTATGAGAATTTCAGCTGGGTGAAAATCAGAATTAGTAATAGAGAAATGGAGAAGGGTGATTTGGTTAGAGTAGAGAATAGCAACACCTCCACCTTTCTTTTTAGGCATAATGTTATATTAGGCAGGATGTTATACCCAGGTGGAAGTATTTTGGTTTTGGATATATGAGGCTTAAGCCAGGTTTCAGAGAGGCATAAAATATCAGACGTATGTGTGGACATCCAGGAATGGAAGAGACAGACTTTGTTCAAGATACTTTGAATGTTCAGAGATAGTAATGATAGAGTTTTGGTGGATATAGAAGTAGGCAATTTGAAATAAATATTAGGGGTGGAATTTTGGAGGTGTGAGGGGTAAGTCAGGAATGAGGAACTATGGTTAGGCCCAGGGTTTGGATGTATGTCATCTGACAGCAGCAAAATTGAGATAAGTAGTCTAAGGGAAATAAAGTGACTAATTTGGAGGTGATTTTTTGTTTTAGTTTTGAGTGGGGGTATAGAGAGAGAGGGAAAAGTTAGACTGTATACAAGTAAGAGTTAAAGTGAATAATGAAAGATGGGGCAACAGGGAAAGAATGAGTGGGGGAGAGAGTGGCTAGGAGAGAGGTAATAGTAGGAGAAGAGTTTTTGGGTGGTAGGGTGAATAAATAAGAGGTGGCAGTAGAGGTGAGAAAGAGAGTGGGTGTAGCAAAGATTATGAGTAGGATGCTGTTTGTAAAGCTTGATTTAAGGATAAACATAATGTTGGGGGATGAGTAAGAGATTTTAAAGTACAAATAATTGAAACTAGAGGAGGGGAGGGTAGTAGTTTAAAGCAGTCTGGGTTGATTAAAGTGAGTGGTAAGTGTTAGCTGACTGGTGAGTGTTGGAGGAAATCGAGGGGTTGTAAAGGGTGGGGTCAAAGGGGATAGAGTATAAGTCAAAGGAAAGTGACAGTGTGTGGAAATGTGGGTAGGGTAGGGGAGCGGAGTGAGCCCAAGAGAAGTGAGAGTGAACAGAGTGGGTTAGACCTGCTCCTAAGAGAAGGACTCTTCAGGAACAATCAGGAAGGTTTGTAAAATAAGCTAGAAAATAAGGACAGTGCCTAATAGCAGACAGAGAGAATAGTGGTCTAGCTTAAATTAGGTTTTTTCTTAATTGGTGTGAGGTGGACAGAAACAGGGTGGGATTCAATGAGTATAGCAGTGTGAGAGGAGTACAGGGTGGGGAGTTATAGAAGAAGAATATATAATATAGGCAAAGAAAAGAAAAGAAAGAGTTAACAACAAAAGCTGGTGGTCAAGGTGTAGCGAGATGGGTGTATGGGTTGTAAGGGCAAGCAAAGACAGATGGCGATTGTAGGAAGGAGAGAGTTATAATATGAGTGGGGAGGATATGAAGAAAAGGGGAGAAGGCAGTAAAGAGAAAAGATTATGAACTAGGTGGACACTGGCAAGAATAATGCAGCCTGGTGATGTGTATAAGAGACTAGGGCTTACAGCTTAAGTATAGAGCAAACAGACACCTACAGAGTTAACAGTGCTAGTGCCTGGAGGGGCTGGAAGTTCAGCAGGTCATGGTTCCTGAGAGGAGGTTGCTGGATTATTACAAATTATACAGTAGCACAATCTATGAAGAGGGAAATAAGTTGAATGTTAGAACTATATGGAATAGGACAAGTAACAGGAGCTGTCTATCACTGCTTTACAATGTTATATTCAGGTTACAAGGGGGGGGGTAAGGTTGAGCAATTGGCTGAGCTACAGCGTCTTACCAGTTAAGAAGACTGCAATGCATTAAGAGTGTTAATAAATTAAGAGAGTAATATAATACATTGAGTACTGTAGAGTTGCTAGCATTGTGATATCAAACATTATTCTCCATTGCTAGCTAGCTTAAGTTGGTTGAAAACAGTAAGCAACATTGCTATATCAGGTACGATACTCTTATAAACTGTCAGAAAAGCACAGTAAACGAATGCTGCTATATCTGTAAGAAAAAAAATAAACAATATTGCAGTGACATGACACTCTATAGGAGCTAATAAGATCCAACACTATTGAGTTTGCAGTACCAGCATTAATTCATTCACTAGAGTATAGATTTAGTCACTAAGACACGGGAACAGTGATGGGAACACCAGATAGCTTTTATATGCTTCACTCTATGTATAAATACCTAAGTCTAGCACAGCTGACAACATTCGTATAGCATACAGATGATTCAAACAGTAAAATGCATAAAGCACTCCACCAAAATGCTACAAATAGAACAGTTAGAGAGTTCATAGGGCAAATAGAGAAAACAGTACAGTTTACAATAATGCAGTTAATGAAAATCAACACACAAAGATCAACATGAGTGTTCACAGAGCAGTAGACAGATCATTACAATGTAAAACTATACAAAAACAAAAATAAAAAGCAATTGTTAAGCAAAAATCAAATACAGTGCTAAAGTCATTAACATTGCATTCTATAACAGGGTGAGATGTGGATTTATCCCTAGGCACTTATACATCGCCAGTATTTCAGCACAGCTTGCCAGTGTAGGGAGAAAGGAGAAGATGGCAGGGAAATGCTAACAATAGGTTTTAAATTCGCAAGGCATGTTGGGAGAGACAATGGGAAAAGAAGAGGGAATTAACGGGACTATGGAAATCTGGTTAAAGAACTTTTAGAGGACCTGATCCTAAGAGAAGGACTCTTCAGGAACAATCAGGAACGTTTGTAAAATAAGTTAGAAAATAAGGAGAATGCCTAAAAGCAGATAGAGAGGATAGTGGTCTAGCTTAAATGAGTTTTTTCTTAACTGGTGTGAGGTGTATAGAAACGGGGGGGTTTAAAGAGTATAGGAGTGTAAGAGGGGTACAGGATGGACAGTTATAGAAGAAGAAAATATAATATAGGCAAAGAAAAGAAAGAGTTAAAGACAGAAGCTGGTGGTCAAGGCCTAGAGAGATGTATGTGTTGTAAGGGCAAGCAGAGACAGATGGCTATTGTAGGAAGGAGAGAGTTATAATATGAGTGGGGAGGATAGGAAGAAAAGGGGAGAAGGCAGTAAAGAGAAAAGATTACTAACTAGGTGGACACTGGCAAGAATAATGCACCCTGATTATGTGTAGAAGAGACTAGGGCTTAAAGCTTAGGTATAGAGCAAATAGACATCTACAGAGTTAACAGTGCTAGTGCCTGGAATGACTGGAAGTTCAGCAGGTTGTGGTTCCCGAGAGGTTTACAACATTATAGTCAGGTTAAAAGGGGGGGGTGAGCTTGAGCAATTGGCTGAGTTACAGCATTTTACAGTTAAACAGATTGCAATGAATTAAGAGTATTAATAAATTAAGAGAGTAATATAATACATTGAGTACTGCAGAGTAGCTAGCACAGCACTGTGATATCAAACATTATTCTCCATTACTAGCTTACTTAAGGTGGTAGAAAATAATAAGCAATACTGGTATATTGGTTACAAACCTCAATATAAACTGTAAGAAAAAAACAGTAAATAAATGCTGCAATATCTATAAGAAAACAAATAAATGATATTGCAGTAACAGTTAGGACACTCTAGCTAAGTCTAGGACAGCTGACAATATTCAGACAACATATGGCTGATTCAAACAGTACAATGTATAAAGCAATCCACCAAAGTATTGCAAACAATACAGCTAGAGTGTTTATAGGGCAAATAGAGAAAAATCGTACAATTTACAATAATGCAATCAATGATTGATCAACATGCAAAGCTCAACATGAGTGTTCACAGAGCAGTAGACAGATCATTACAATGTAAAACTATCCAAAAACAAAAATAAAAAGCAATTGTTAAACAAAAATCAAATGCAGTGCTGAAGTCATTAACGTTGCATTCTATAACAGGGTGAGATGTGAATTTATCTCCAGGCACTTACACATCACCAGTGCTGTGGCACAGCTTTCCAGTGTACGGAGAAGGGAGAAAATGGCAGTGAAATGTTAACAATAGGTTTCAAATTCACAAGGCATGCTTTGTGAGACAGGAATGGGAAAAGAAGAGAAAATTAATGGGACTATGGAAGTCTGGTTAAAGAACTTTTAGAGGACCTGATCCTAAGAGAAGGACTCTTCAGGAACAATCAGGAACGTTTGTAAAATAAGTTAGAAAATAAGAAGAATGCCTAAAAGCAGATAGAGAGGATAGTGGTCTAGCTTAAATGAGTTTTTTCTTAACTGGTGTGAGGTGGATAGAAACAGGGAGGGTTTAAAGAGTATAGGAGTGTGAGAGAGGGGTACAGGGTGGACAGTTATAGAAGAAGAAAATATAATATAGGCAAAGAAAAGAAAGAGTTAAAGACAGAAGCTGGTGGTCAAGGTGTAGAGAGATGTATGTGTTGTAAGGGCAAGCAGAGACAGATCGCTATTGTAGGAAGGAGAGAGTTATAATATGAGTGGGGAGGACAGGAAGAAAAGGGGAGAAGGCAGTAAAGAGAAAAGATTGCTAACTAGGTGGACACTGGCAGCAATAACGCAGCATGATGATGTGTATAAGAGACTAGGGCTTACAGCTTAGGTATAGAGCAAATAGACATCTACAGAGTTAACAGTGCTAGTGCCTGGAGGGGCTGGAAGTTCAGCAGGTCATGGTTCCCAAGAGGAGGTTCCTGGGTTGCTACAAATTAGACCATAGTGCAATACAGTTAAAAGTGCTAGTGTCTTGAAGGGCTGGAAGTTCAGCAGGTCACAGTTCTTGAGAGGAGGTTGCTGGGTTGTTACAAATTAGATCTTGGCACAATAAAACGAACAGTGCTAGTCCCTGGAGTGGCTTGAAGTTCAGCATGTAGTGGTTCCCAAAAGGAGGTTGCTGGGTTGTTATAAATTAGACTGTAGCACAACAGATTTAACAGTGCTAGTGACTGGAGGGACTGGAAGTTCATCAGGTCATGGTTTCTGAGAGGAGGTTGCTTGGTTATTACAAATTAGACCTTGGCACAATAAAATTGACAGTGCTAGTGCCTGGAGTGGCTTGAAGTTCAGCATGTAGCGGTTCCCAAAAGGAGGTTGCTGGGTTGTTATAAATTAGACTGTAGCACAACAGATTTAACAGTGCTAGTGACTGGAGGGACTGGAAGTTCATCGGGTCATGGTTCCTGAGAAGAGGTTGCTGAGTTGTTACATATTAGACTGTAGCACAATAGAGTTAACAGTGTTAGTGCTTGGAGGGGCTGGAAGTTCAGCAGGTTATGGTTCCCAAGAGGAAGTTGCTGGGTTGTTACATATTAGACTGTAGCTCAATATATTGCCAGCATTGTGGCACAGCTTGGCAGTGTAGGTGGAAGGGAGAAGATGGTGGAGAAACACTACCAATAGGTTCATGAAATGTTTTATACAAGTACTGTTAAGAAAAAATTGTTTTACTTACAGTTACTCTTTTTATTTTTATGCTTCATAGAATCAATGGTTGTTACTAGGCTAATGACCTAGTGGGCCTTTCTAAGCCTAGCCAAGAATAATGATGAGGTCCTTTAACCAAGTAGGACATTGACAGCCAGGCATTATAATCTACCTCCATCCATAAGGGACATGGGTGCTAGGCTCAGTGCAAATTTCCTGTTCCCTATCCACTAGTTTAGATTGTGTTTAAACTGGGTAATATATGAACTCAGCTTCACATGGATCAGAAGCTTGTTCCATAGCAGGGCAGTCTCTGGACACATATCTGTTTCTCCAGCATGTTCTGTTTAAATGACAGACAAAGTTCAGGTCTTTACACCCTGTATTTCTGGTATTGTTTAACTTATAAATATGGAGGAAATTCAAAAGTCTGAGAGTTTGTTGATACCCTGTAGGCCAGGAATTGATCACCCCTCAGAAATCTATAGGAGACTGAGTAGAGGGAAAAGGCTTTAAGGCACTCTGCACAAGTTTGTTACACTTTGTTTTCTTTTTGTATGGAATGTCTGAGGTCACTCAAGTTGCTGCATATGCCTGTTCAGGTACCTAATAAAGGGATTATTGTACTCTATGACTGGCCTAATAAGGTAGGAGTATAGTGAGATAATTACCTCTTTGGACTTAGATGCCATGCCGTTACTTATAATTTGCACAGCTTAAAAGGATTTCCTCACTACTGTGGCTACATGGTGGTCAAAGATAAGGCTACTGTCTACTTGTGTACTCAGACCTCTGACCACTGGGCTGATTCCTAGGGGAGTATTATCAACATGATAATTAGCCATAATGGCTGACTTCCCAAAGGGTACACTTATGCATTTCTTAGCACTGAATTTAAGAGCATGGCTTTGGCACCATTTGTTAGTCAGATATAGGCCTTCTTAAAGAATTCAATTGTCTGTGGAGGAGTTGATGATAACCCCCAGCTTGCAATCATCTGCAAACTTAGCCAGCCATAAACCTTCAGCGTTTGATTTCATTTCAGAGAAATAGATGCCAAAAAGGAGCAGGTCCAGTACTGAGCCCTGGAGGTCTCTACTAGTAACTGCTTCTTGCTGGAGATGGCCAAACCTATTTTGACCTCCTGGGTCCTATCAATCAGCCCGCTGGCTATCCAGTGGGTGATAAAAGGGTTTATAGATAAATTAATTAGCTTGTCTATATTGACTGAGTGGGATTTTATAATAAAATCTTTGGCCAGATCAAGGTAAGCTGTGTGCACACTCTTGCCTTCATCCAGTGCTTGGTGACCCTCACAAGAAAGTACATCAGATTTAATATGCATGACCTTCCTTTAAATAAGCCAAACTGTGAGGTGCCCATCATTTGCAGGTTACCAATGTCAATATTTATCCCATCAATGATAATTCTTTCTTAAACTTTTATTCCTTTTTTTCTTTTTATTTCCTTTTTTTCCTTTCAGTGTCATTCAAACATTAATGACACAAAGTGGGGTATATGCCTTTCAGTACCCCACAAGTTTAATAAAGTTAACAAAAGTCAAATCTCAGCCATGTTTTCTAGTAAAGCCATACTTCAGAAATGGGACTGATGCATTATAGTTTATCATTTATTCAATAACTTCAGTGTTGCTGGTCTTCTTCATGCTGAGCTCAGTCTCCCTATCCCAGAGTCTGGTTCAAGAGATTATACTGCCGATTCCTCTAGGCAATTCTTGTGTTTTTTTCTGTCTTTTATTTACCTTTGAAACACTGGAAAAAAGTTTCACTGACAAAATCTCTCTGTGGGTTTTATTATCAGTATAATGAGGAGCAAAGTCCCTTTGGTGTGACAGCTCACTTTTTTTTGCACAAACTTTTGTATTTTTTCCTTAGCCTGTTCTGCATCAAAAATTACTTTAATCCTACAGGGAATAATATTCCGAAAACAGCTGGATACAACAGCTTGAATTTCACATCTGTCTCTCGACATTCCCTAATTGCTTGGATAAATTTCTTTCTCTTTTGCTGGTATACAGTGAATAATCATTTTCCACAAATAATCTACTATCTCCAGTTTTATTACTTTATCCTTCTGCCAGAGTTTTGTCAGAATCAACTCTTTCTACTGGTAAGTTTGCATATTTACTAATACAGGTCTTGGCTTCTTTCTCTTGGCTAGGTTTGGAGCAATCATATTAACAAATCCTGCTGATGAATACCAGTCTAGTTGCTTATTTGTGCTTTTATAAAATTAATACAGTATGTTCTTTCCAGAAAATCTTCATTTTTCTCTGTGTGCTCTGCCCTCTAACTCTACCATTTTTTGAAACAGCTCTTCTTAAGGAGTCTCATACTCATCTTTTCTTTATTTTACTCTCTTATTTTTGTTGTTGTATCAAGTCATCTGAATAGCTGTGTAAAGCTTCTTCATTTTCCAGTCTTCTTTTATGTAATTTGGTGTATTTCTTCAAAGTTTAGTCTATTTTAATCAGCTCTGAGCACATTTTACTTCTTTTTCCTTTAAATTACTAGAAGCCATGTTATGTAGTAAAGCTAAAGTTTGAACTGCTTTTTGCTGAACAGCTGCAAGATTCTTCTCAGTCAGTGTTTTTTATTCACCTTTTAAAACTGATTTTTTTTCATACTGTCTTAAGTGTCTTCTTTGCTGACAACCAGGAAATGTATTACTAGCCAGTAACTGAATTTTACTAAAACTGCCAAGATTATTATTTCCTTACTTTTTTTTTCATACTGAGAAAGTTTAGCTGTTGACCTGTGTGCAGTCATCTTGGAAGTCCTACACTTGAAAAATGAGTTTTCGTAGAATGACAGAAAGCTATATTAATCTCAGATAAAAGTACTTGTTTTATGACCATCTGGGTAAATAAAATTGCACTTTTTACTTTTAATGAATAAATAGTAGTAGTATTTAAAACTGAAACTGGTTTCTGCTACATGTTTAGTGTTAAAAGCACAGTGTCCCTTGAAATGTTACTCCAGATCAAAAATGCATTTTTCATTTGAACTCCTCCCAGATGTAGATGACAGCAGAGACAGGAACTTTGCATTCATATTGAGGAAAAATATTGACGGGGGATTTCTAAGCAGAAAGAGGCTGTTAACCAGACTGTTATTTACTGTCTTGCTTTTATAATGTGCACAAAGGAACGGCAGTCTGGAAATAGATATCAGAACTTTGAATTAATTTTGCCTGTGAAATTATACATCTGCCATATTGATTTATGAGCCAGAGGTAGATAGGAAATAAAATATTCAACTATTGATAGTGAAAGGTCGGATACTCAGTTAGATAAATTTCTTCTGCATAGCATTTCTCTATTTAAACATAATTATTGTGCACTTTACTGTACAAGTGGTCTAATGGATAAGGCACTGGGTTCCTAAGTTCGAGATTGTAGGCTTGAGTCCTATCTTGAGTTGTAAAATTAGACTGGTTAGCACAGAGTGTACAGGGTTTAAATTTTTCCAGCTTCATTTGTCAACTGTGTGATCTTGAGCAAATCATTTAATCAGGCAGTGTTGGACGCAATTAGGGATTTGGGCAAGGTCCCATAATGGTTTCCAGGACTGCATGCCTAGTAACTACCTATGAAATGCATAGCAGATTGTATATTTAAATGTGCTAAGTATATTTCTTAATTTCATTTCAATTAAAACATGTTATTATTTAATTTAAAATGCTTATGTTTAGTGATGTATGAGACAGTTTAAGTATATATTTATTGAACTTGTGTAGCATCAACTGTTGGCCCCTGTCTTTCAAAGAGTGACCATTTTAGCCAAATCTATCAGTTATATTATTCATGGTTTATCTTAAGAGTGGGCATTAATTGCATTTTGGTAAGGCAGAAAGATGACGACGCTGATAGGATTACTAAAAGATAGGAAAATAGGCACTGGCACTGGAAAGGTATAATTATCTCATTCAGGGAGACACTGTGTGTGTGTGTGTGTGTGTGTGTGTGTGTGTGTGTGTGTGTGTGTGTGTGTGTGTGTGTGTGTGTGTGTGTGTGTGTGTGTGTGTGTATACACACACACACACACACATGCAGTATGCATAGATCCCTGTCACAAGCTCGATTTCTCACAAGTTTGAATGTGAAAGGATTGAGCCAGGAATATCAAAAAAATGGAAGCTCAAATGGCATGGACATTCATTGTGCAGGACTGCTGTATAGTGGTGAATGGAGTTTAGTTCCTTTCCCCACTGTAGGACAATCTCATAGTTTGTATACATAATTAACACAGGGTGTGGAGGTGCTGTGGGGCTTTTCCCCCTGGACAAAATAAGGTGCGATGCTTGTGTTTTATGATTCGACCTTCCAGGTTATCAATATTCCAGGCTTAATCTTTTCACATTTGATTTTGTGGGAATTCAAGCTTGTGATATGTATATGTATCTCTCTCGATACATATATATATATATATATATATATATATATATATATATATATATGTATGGATCTACTTTGTTTTATCAAAGTTTCAAAGCTTCGAAACCCAAATGGCGGAGACAATACAATCGAAGTTTTGAACACTGCATTGAGATCACCATACAGTGCAGAATGGGAGATTTACCATTTTCCTCACTGTAGTGCAATCTCGGAGTTGGTATATCTAATTAACAGGAGGTGTGGGGGGCGCAGGGGAGCTTGCCCCCTGCAAAAATGTGAAGGCAACCTTTTGTATGCACCAAATAAATATGGACTGAGAACGGGGCAGGTTAAATGTCTGGGAAATCAGTGATCATCATGCTGATCTTCAGTTATATTGTTTAAAACATATTCAGGTAAACACACTTGTAGTATACTGTTTGTATCATTAACCACTCACTTTTTATTTGGTGATCATTGGTGTGGGTTATAAACCCATAGCCTTTGAACAAAGTATATAAATTGATACCAGCTGTGTGAATTTAGAGGCCATACCATGACAGACACCATCAACTTTGAGGTCGATGTCATGGGTTTCACTACTAATGCAGTTTGCAGCACCATCTCTAGCATCAAAATGGTTGACACCAGATTCTTCAGAACTGGAACTTTAATATGTGGGAAATGTGATACAATTTTGGATGCCCTTCAGTACAGAAAATTCTAGGCTACATTACTGACTTAATATTTCTTCTTTGGCAGTAAATCAAAAGATTGTGTTGTGCTAGAGGTATCAGTAAGCTTTTATGCAAATTGGGATCAAAGAATCCCTTAGGAAAATTGAGTCATCTTGATAAATCAAGTTCATCTGATAACATTTTTTGTGTAATTATAACTTTAACTGATACTGTTATCTTCATAAGTAGAGTAGTGAGTCAAATATTTTGATCAGCCTATTTTATTCTTCCCACCTGAGATTCTACAATGCTCCAATCTGCCTCTAGCAAATAACTGCTATCTTAACCATTGTATTTTTAACTGTTCACCCACTAAATCTTATATTTAATAATTTCATTTTCCTTGGCAGTAAGAGTGGGCAGCTTGCAGAAGGAGTCAGTATACCATTTCTCCACCTCATTGAGCCCTCTTATCACTCATTGCTCTATATACTTTCATTATAATCTGAGTTATCCTTTAAGTCCCAATCTATTCTTGCCTACACTGCCCTTCGCAGAAAGTCCATTGTGATTTCCATGCCCTGTTTTCTTCCTTTTTTGACCCTTGTCCTGATTATCTTGACCATGTTAGTTTCACCTTCAAATACTAATGCCTACAGGCTGACAAGTGTCGTGCTTAGGCGTGTTGCATTGCTGGGTACTACTTTAACCTTACTAGCATTATATACCTCCACTTGCTGATCCTCCCTTATCTAACTCCTCCTCATTGTGCTGGACTCTTTTGTCTGTCATGCCCCTGACATGCTCTCTACTTGTCCAGCTCTTCATTTCTTTATATTTGATTAATTAGTCTTAGCGTCTTTACATAATTCAGCAAATACAACTTGAGGTAACAGATGAAGCAAGTAAGAAAAAAGTTTAAAATATATTAGCAATGCCTGTAATACTGCTGCATGCTGTTAGCAATGTATGCTGCTAGGATTATCTACTGGTATGCTATACTTACGAGACTATTTGAAAGGTAGCACAAGTGCATGTTGGACCCAGTAACACTTCCCCGGTGGAATTTGTGTTCTGCAAAAAATACAAAAAATCGACAGCAGTATTTTAAACAAGCAAGCTAGGACTAATGCAAATTACAGTCAGCTAATTATCTTATTTTGTTAAAATATATCTCATATTTCCTAGGATAAGATACAATAGTAGTAAGTAGTAATCATGCAATGCATATAACAATCGGTATATAAGAACATCAAAGACATGTAGGATGGCCCTTAGTAACACTTGCTCATAATGAGGGTAATGCTATTAGAGCACCCCAGTAGAAGTCAAATGCATAAACAATTAAAATAACCACAAAGTACTAGATTTAAAAGGGGAAATGCAGTTATCTGTGAGTGAGCCAAGATCAATATGTTACAGTTTCAATGTTGTATTTAATATGATCTTTGCCAAGCGATGCTGGGTTGCTTTTATTAGGCATCCTTAAATATTGTGACTTGCACTGATTAGTACACATCCATCAGGAATCAGAAGGAGATTAAGCTACCAGTGCTTTCAAAATAAATGTTTTAGTAAATGTGGTTACAGCTTTAAGAAGCAAGTAAACAGTCCACAAAAGTAATTCCTGCAACTAATATGTATGTGTATTCTAGTCATCACAGTACTCATGAAATGGTGTACAAAGTTTTGCCTGCCAGTCCTTCAAACAAGTACCAAAACCTACAGTTTGCAATAAGCTGTTTTCCAAAGAGATGCCAGCAGTCTGAGACAGTTAAACTGCATAGCTGCATACTAAATAAACTGTACTTTTTGCATAGGCACATATTTGCCAGTGTGAGATATTTGTTAGATGACAATGTCATTGAAAGGACACATTCATTATACCCAAATTTTGGAGTATGATATTGATATTTATTACCTGATGTCAATGGAATAATTATGTCAATTTACAGTGATCTGATGGGAGGGTTCCTACCTTGTGCTGACAGTCTATAAAAATCCATTGTCTGGACTTAACTTCAACTTTAACCTCAAACTTATTACAGTGCTCATTACGAACGCAATTGAAGAATGATAAAAAATGGATAACAAACAATAAAAACAAGATATTACAATGCCACCAAACCCGGACCAAAACACTAAAGGTGGAGGCGTGTCCATATTCATTAAGGATATACACACCTCCAAGCTAGTTGCTCTGCATAATGCATCTGAGATTATCCAAGTTCAACTAACTCTGGGCAAAACTGCAATCCAGATTGTAGCTTGCTACAGACCCCCCACCATGCCCCAGGATTCCCACTCCTCTTTTCTTGATACACTGGAAAATATTAAGGTACAACCCAACACTCTAATAATGGGTGATTTCAACTACCCTGCCATTAACTGGGAAAACTACTCATGTACCAACACTTTTGCTCAACGTTTTCTGGAAATCATCAATTACAACGCTTTGGATCAACTTATCCACACCCCCACCTGAGGCAGCAATATCCTAGACCTGGTCATCACCAACATGGGTGACCGGTGTTCCACACCAGAGGTCAGCTCCTTGTTGGTCAGATCCGACCACAAGCTAATCACCCTAGACATCCACATCCCGCTCCCACCCCCATTAGGAAAACAACTGTAAAAAATTTCTCCAAAGCCAACTTCACGCTTCTTAAGACAGAAGTGGCAAACTTCATGACACCCATGCAGATGGACAATAGAGGTACGACTGCTGAATCCTACACAAATGCACTTTATAAACACTTACACGAGTGCATGGATCATGCTATCCATAACAGAACCAAGATGCTATCCTCCAAAAAAAGGAAGCCAATCTGGTGGTCTTCTGCCATAAACAAACTCTACAACAGAAGAAAGAAACTGTTGCAAAAAAGAGTAAAATCCCACGATTGGAGCAACTCCCTGGTCAGCCTCAGTAAGAAGCTGAGATCCCTCATAAAATCCTCCAAAACTAGTTATGAAAACAAAATTGCCACTGATTCTAAAGACAACCACAAAGCATTCTATAGCTATGTTAAAAATCTCAATGGCAACACTCAGATCTGCTCTGAGCTACAGCACAATGACACTAAATATACAGAACCAACTGATATTGCCAACATCCTGGCAGATAGGTTCAGTGCTAACTTTACCCCCCTCTCACCCCCTAAAGGGCCCATCTTTATACTGGAAGAATGCAAAGTTCCTGTAATCACTGCTGCACAGGTAAAAACTTCACTCTCCAAAGCCAAGAACACAGCATCCATGGGACCTGACAACATCCCAGGCTGCCTTCTACATGAACTACAGAATGAACTGGCACACCACCTAAGTACCATGTTCAATCATAGCCTCACCTCAGGCTTTGTACCCATTGAATGGTGCACCGCGACAGTTATCCCACTCCACAAAGGGGAGGACCACAACAGACCCCGGGAATTACCGCCCCATTAACCTGACGAGCCTCATCTGCAAGGCCATGGAATGTATCATCATGGAACTCATAAACAAAGACACTGGAGATCTCCAAACCCTGGACCCCACACAGTTTGGGTTTGTAAAAGGCAGATCATGTCTCCTAAACCTGATAGACTTCTTTGAAGTAGTCACCAAGGCAATAGATGAGGGTAAGGTGGTTCACACAGCCTATCTAAATCTCGCCAAGGCATTCAACACCATCCCCCACTCTGGAATTATAGATAAACTCACTAAACTAGGTATAAATCCCTATGTCACAAGATGGGTTGCCAACTGGCTTACTAAAAGAACTCACACTGTGAAAGTAGCAGACTCCAAATCAGACTTCAGACCAGTGACAAGTAGAGTACCACAGGGTTCAGTCCTGGGTCCTCTCCTGTTTGGTATCTACTTCTCTGAAGTACAGGCTAAGACAGAAGGTCTTTGACAAACTAAATTCACAGATGACTGCAAACTAGGAGCCATAATTGAAACTCCTAACGATGTGGACATCCTACAAAAGGGCCCCACTGAGACAGATGCCTGGTGTCAAAGACATGGTCTCAAGTTCAATGCCAAAAAGTGCATTGCCATCCCCTTTGGTAAAAATTCTGTACCCATGAACTACCACATAGGCGGTAGTCTACTTACCACCAAAAGTGTGATAAGAGACCTTGAGATACAGGTGGAGAGTAGTCTCTCCTTTGATAATCACAACACCAAAGTGGTCAGGAAATCCTTCTATGTGGCACACCTCATCACAAAAGGTTTGTCATTCAGAAGAAAAGAGGTCATTGTTCCCCTCAACTCATCACTCATTAGACCCATTATAGATTACAATGCCCCTTTTGGTATGTACTTCACAAGACATCTACAACAACTGGAAAGGCTGCAAAAATACCTCACAAAGGGGATTACTGGCCTCAAACAGATGCCTTACGCAGACTGTCTCAAAAAAATCCAGCTTTACTCCATTGCATATCGCCTACTCAGAGGTGATCTCTGCCTAACATACAAAGCTATGTCAAACACAGAGCTTTTGGACATGCTCCACTTAAAGAAATCCCAATCCCTCCGAGCTACATGCTCTAGGGACCTAAACTTTGTCACCACAATAAACAGAAAATGCTGGAGGGATAGATTCCTGTCCCAGAGACTTCCCATACTCTGGAACAGACTACCTATCTATGTCAAACAGAGCTCCTCATTAGCACTCTTCAAGAAAAATCTTGATGATTGGATGGGTAATAGGAAATTCACCCCGGGGATCACTTCTGTGGTTCTGCTTGACAGGGGCACAGGAAAATAATTTTCTTGGGTGGCGAAAGCCAGGGTACATTTTTGGCTAGGTTTGTATAGGCCCTAGGGCCAATAGCCTAGTACCTACCTATGAACCTATGAACCTATGAAATGGCTTAATGAAACATGTCAACAATAAAAATAACAGCATTCATTAAAATCTGGTTCCAATAGAAAAACATGAGATAAGATACCTGTAGAAATAAGCCAGAGAAGATACTCCCAAAGCCTCTGAGTTAGTAGAATCTAAATATATGAAGTCTGGGAGGTAAAAGTATTGATATAAAACATTTTCAACTGCAGCTATAGAACCATGCACAGCCCCTGGGTGACCCAAAACCTAAAGTAGACAGTATGAAACAATAAACTTTTTTAGAGAAGAGGAACCTAAGGCAGTAAGTTTACAAATAACATCACCAAAATTGTAAAGATAAATTGGAAGCTGATGCAATCTGGCCTGTGTGGAGTTAATCTGTTGTTAACACAGTGTATCAGTAAGTGAACATATTGCTGAGATTTGCTCAAGCTGTTCACAATCAAGCTGACGGTCAGGAAGTCTAAGGGATAATGCATCATGATAGTTCAGGGACGAGGGTACCAGGCCATGAATGAGAGTGGATATATCATTTTAAGGAGTCAAGTGCTTGATTCTAGTAGTATTCCTCAGTTGAAAGCAAAACAAGTTACTCATGGCTAACACTTGGTCTAGCCAGCTGTCAAAGATAGCCCCAGAATCATCCATCTTTGACACAAGGTCATTTATTGTCTTTGTAGAAAGCAAAAGACAGCAAAGCAGACACATTTCTTACAATAACTCACATGGCCATTCCTTGGCCTTGGATGTTTTGATCTTCAACCACTATTTAGACAGCTAAACGTGAAAGAGTACCAAATAATTCAAAAGGAAATGCATTCTTACCACATCCTCCTGAGTAAAGGAAAGGAGGTAAAAGAGCATGTAATCAGCATAGCAACGACATTCCAATTCTCTTTCTCTAATAACATTTCCCCAGGGCAGGATGAATAAATTGAACATCAGTGGATGCCACGTTAAGTTCTGTAACAAACCAGATCACAGAAGGTGGAAGCTAGAGGCATACAAACCCAAGCCAGAAAACAAACCAGTCAAGCACCATAGATGATAGAGTACAGTAAGAATGCAGGTGATCAACGAAGGAATGTTGCTGACAGATTAAACAGGACTAGAGCAGAATAATAACACTCAGCTCTAACAATGAGATTGTTTATAACCCTAATGAGGGCAGTCTCAATACCATGGTGAGAGGAAAACTAAAATGATAAGGATTCCTGAGGCCACTAACTGTAAGATGGGATGCAACTGTTGTGACCTTCTCAAGAAATAGATGGTTCAAAACAGGGTGGAAGTTATGAAGATTACCAGGATTTAATGATGGTTTACTGAGGACCTGTGTAACCGGGGCATCCTTAACTAAAGCTGGAAAAAATCCCAGAACTGAAAGAGGACTCAAATGGCTGATAATTACCTAAGTAATCTCATCACATCTAGGCAAACCATAATTAGATTGGAGGGGCAGGTGACCAACCTTCAAGTTGTAAGGTGCAAACTTGAAATTACAGTCAGGTACTCATCATAACTGAAAATACCAAACACTGACTAAAAATGAAAAAATAAAAAAATAGCCTGAACCTGAACTACAGAAACATCAAAGCAGTGTGCAGGATTGTGCACTGCTCATACAACAGCAAACATATCATCAAAAAACGAGCAGCTATGTCACACTGATGGGATCAAAATACCTTGTAGATGATTCGACAGGTTGGGTTGCATAGACTTCCAGCCATTTGAAAATGCATGGCTGGGGCACAAGGTTTGATTCCCGCGGCCTTCATTTTCCAACGGTGTGATTTTTGAGTAAAGACCAGAAAGTGCTTTGAGACAATTAAAGAATTTAGGCTAGGCTTTTAATTGGTCTCCTGGACTGCAAGTCAAATAACTACCTATGAAGCGCGATGTTTTGTGATTATTCTGATTCACATTGCCATCAACTTCAATTTTTTTGTCTTGAGAATCAGTTCCCATTATGACAACACAGCTTACATAGTCACCCTGAATAAACATAGCAGGTGCATGGCAGAACAAAAGAGAATCTTAAAGTTTCTTACAAATATTGGTGATGGGAGTGAAATTCAGGTGTTAATGGTGTCCAAGCTTTTGGGATAAAATAAGCTGCAATGTATTTTTCTTGCAGATATAAGAAAGCTGTCAGGATGACATTGCAATTGTATGATAAATTTGCCTACAACAATTTGATGTTGTTTTGGATCAATGAAGGAATCAGAGGATCATAGGAAGTTACTAGGCTATTGGCCCTGAGGTCTTTATAAGCCTAGCCAAGAGTTTATCCCATGTTTAGACAAGTCAGCACCCAAAGCCCCTGTCCAGCAGGGACACAGGTGGAATCCCAGGGGTGTATTTTCTGTATCCCATCCAGTTATCCAGGTTGTGCTTGAAAAGGGATAATGAGGTACTCTGCTTGACATGGAGAGGGAGTCTATTCCACAGATGGGGGAGTCTCTGGGGCACACATCTGTCCTGCCAACAAATCCTATTGTTGTCACAGGCCAGGTTGAGGTTGCACGTGTGGGTTACTCAAGTGGAGCTTGACTTGCGGATATGCAGCAGTCCCATCAAGGTGGGGACTGAGATTGTTTTGTATGCCAGACAGAGGACACCTCTGAGGAGTCTGTATAAAACTGAGTAGAGAGACAGGGCTTTTAGCCTGTCTGTGTAGGGTAGATGTTTGAGGCCCTGGATTCATCTGGTGAGGAACCTCTGTGGTCTCTCCAGCTGCTGCATCTATTTTGCATGGTACATGTCGAAGGGGCCATTGTACTCAATAATTAGCCTTATAAGGGAAGAATACAGGGATGATATGACCTCCTTGTCCCTGGATGAGGTACCTTTACTTATGACGTGGGTCATGTAGAAGGCTTTCCGTACAATGGAAGTAACATGGTAGCCAAAAGTCAGATTGCTATCAACCTGGGTGCACAAATCCCTCACAACTGATTGTGTGCTTAGGACCTTGTTATTAATGTGATAATATTTTAAGACATTGCTCTCCCCAAAGGGGATGATGATGCATTTTTTGGCATTCATCTTGAGGCCATGTTTCTGGCACCAGTCAGTTGTTTGGGTGAGACCCTCTTGGAGGACTTCCACATCACTTGGGGAATTGATGACCATGTCTAGCTTGAAGTCATCTGCAAACTTGGTCAGACATAGCCCAATGGTTTGGGCTTGCACCTCAGAGAAGTATATCCTGAATAACAGAGGCCCCAAGACCGATCCCTGGGGTACGCCACTCGTTATGGGTCTACTGCCTGAGGTACAGTAGTAAAAAAATCCAAACCTGTAAATGTTGAGGTAAAATGCAGTGTTTATTTCCAAACAGGAAAAGAATCACAAAGCTTTTGGGGTCAACCCTTCATCAGTGTGTCTACTTCTTGAGGCTTGAGCTGGCTTCCCCTATTTTGATTAGGTGGGTTATATCAGTGAACCAGTTTGCTACTCATCTGATAACATATGGATTGATGCCTACTTGAGAGAGTTTATCTGTTATGCCTGAGTGGGAAATAATGCCAAAGGCTTTGGTCAGGTCAAGGTAGGTGGTGTGCACCATCTTCCCCTTATCCATGGCTTTGGTGACTGTCTCAAAGAAGTCGGCCAGATTTAACAGACATGACCTCCCTTGACAAAGCCAAACTGTGTGGAGTCGAGTGTTTGGACTTTGCCGATATCCCTGTTAATGAGGTCCATGATAATCCTTTCCATGGCCTTGCAGATCAGGCTAGTTAAACTGACGGATCTATAATTTCCCAGATCGGTGGATGCTCCACCTTTGTGTGAAGGGATGACAGTGGCTGTCCTCCACTCGGCTGGGACAAAGCCGATACTCAGGCTTTTGTTAGGGTGCCTAATAGTGCTGCAAGTTCATGCCTGAGTTCATGTAGAATGCAGCGTGGGATGTTATCAAGTCCCATGGAGGCTGTATTTTATGCCTTTGAGAGGGCAGTGATGACCTGTTCCCTAGAGATAAGTGGAGGAGGGCAGGTACTGAGGATGTCCTGATTTACTGATGTGAGGACAGGGGGGTGAAGTTTTTGCTGAATCTGTCAGCCAGTAGGTTGGCTATACCTACAGTCTCTGTGTATGTGGTGTCCTTGGCCACCAGTTCAGAACAGATCTGGGTGCTTCTTTTCAGATTGTGGACATATGTGGAGAAGGCCTTATGATTGTCTCTAGTAGATGTGGCCAATTTGGAGTCAAAGTTGGCTTTAGACGATTTCACTAGTGCACTTATTTGCTTGTTCAGGCTAAGGAGAGATTGCTTCCAATTGGGCACCTGCTCCTTCTTGGTCCTGGACAGCATTTTTTTTTCCTTTTGTTATATAGTTTATTTATTGCAGATGTCCACCAGGCAGGTTTATTATTCCTTGTGGAGGATGATTTTGTCCTGTCAGGTATTCCTGATTCCATGCATCTGTGTAAGTGCTCTTATAGTACTTTGGTGTAGATTTTTACAATGGTGCCAGTTCCAACAGAGGGGTAGGGGGCTGTGAAGCTGTTTATACCATCCCTCAGGGGATTGTAATAAGCTTTGAATCACTAATAATCCCTCAGGAGGTTGCAATCAACTTTGAATCACTAATAATCTAAGAAGATGGAGAGGCCTTATAAAAACATCTGGAAGGAAGCATGATAACTACCTGTCTGATGCTTATTGTAGAGAAATATTTGCAGCAAACAAAAACTAACAAGCTGTCCCAGCAGACAAGAACAAATTAAAATTAATCAAATATACAAAAATCCAGTGAGCAAGGAAAGAACATAAGTGCCTAGGGAACCATTTTTAAAACAAGAAAAAAATGCAGAAACATATATGGTATGGACAGCTGAAACTCATAATTCCAAAACACTGAATTTTAAACTAGAATATCTGAAAGTTATATTACATAATGTTTTAATTGCTATTTTTTGGAGTGAGGGGCATTGCTTGCACACTGGTGCAGTGAATTTTATTTGTCTCATTTGCCCTTTTACTTAATAATTTCTTCATATCACCATGGCTTAGAAAAATGAGATGTCACCCCATACATAGAAATATTTTGTCCTAAAGATTTAAAAATTTCAGATCATATATCTCAAAAGAAATGCATGAGGTATGAATAAATAACATTTAAAATTGACTAATTTCTGTAATTTTACATATTAAAGCAGCAATGATATATCTTCTTGCTCTGAAATGTATTGATATATCTGATATTATGATGTCTGCTTTTCTTACAACTATTACATCAAGGTATTTGCAAATAAAGTCTGACAATCCAGGGATCTTGTCATGAAAATTTAATAAGAATATCTTGAAGCAATAGAGCGATATTCCCTGGGATTCAATAACAGCTTTTTTTCCATGCAGGAATAGTGCAGCATCTCCTGCACGGAATATTGCTGCCGAGCGATTCAGTAAACAAGGCTGGGGGACATGCATGAGCCTGCTAGCACTATTCTTGCACGGACACCACTGAATTATGCTAATTACCTAATTTGCTGGTGAAAACCATGCAAATGAGGTGAATTAGTGATTCAGTAAGCAGGCAGGCATCCGTGCAAGAACAGCGTCAATTGCAGAAATGCATTCGGTTACTAACCGAGTACATTTCTGCAAAAATGAAAATGGGGGCATGACAGCTCAAAGTAAAGCATGTATTATAATCATTAGACATGCCAATGGCCGAACATATGGCCATTGGCATGGAAAAGTGTTGCAAAAATATGAAAATCAAAGTTTTTTGGGGGTGGGCGATTTCGGCCGTTTAAGCAAGCACAGTGACGCGCAAACAGGATCGTGCCGAAAATAAAAAAAAATGTGAAAAGACAATTTTATGTGAAATCTGCATTTTGCAATTATAGTGTATGGCATGCCGAATCAAAACAATAATAGGTAACACAGGTTGCTAAGGAGGAAGGCTCTGGTGTAATGTTGTAACAAGGGACTAAGGCAGTGGGGTATGCAAATGAGCATATTTTACTGAATCACTAAATGGGAGACCATTCTCTGGCTGCACCTAACCATGTAGGAGCTGTAAAGCAGTGGTTTAAGCAGGAGAAGCAGCTGACTTGAAAAGGGGGTGTGTCATGCTTGGTGTAAGTTAAGCAAGGGTGTGTGTCTGAGGCTGTATTGACTTATTCCATGAAATGAAGAAAGTGTTTGCATCCAGGGAAAAGCCATTTCTGCTTCAAAGTGTTTACTTTAGATAAACAGGTTTGCCCAGTGTGCACTGGGTCTTAAACAAAACAAAAAAAAAAGAAAAAAAAAACAGAAATAACACAGAACTGTTTACATTTGGGCAGTGGGTTTGCACGGTGCACCATGGGGCTTAAAAGGGGCAGAAATGGGAAGGGAAAAAAAGAAAAAAAAAGGGAAATAGCAAAATAAAAGCAATCAAGTACAAATAACATAGCTGGCAGACGAAATGTATCATACTCAGCCAGTCATATAGGCAGCATCTGCAGCACAATAGTATAAACTGTGCAAACATCTTTCAGTCTGTTTTTTTTCTCCAAACTCTGCACCATTGATGTACACACTCGGGGGAATTTTAACCTACAAAATGTTAGGGGCTGATGTCACTTTGATACATCAGTATGTGCTAGAGTCTGAGGGTGGGGAGGAGGATAATGCTGGCAACTGACCCAGACTGAGGAGGAGGAAAAGAGTGTTAAGACCCAGGGCAACCTACCAGGGGCTACATGATCTGGAGATAGTAGAGCACTACAGGGTAGACAGGGACATACTTCAGCAACTCATCGAGCTGTGCCAGCCTCACCTCGGGCCCAGAGCCAACAGAGGGTAACCCACCCCAGTGGATACCAAGGTATGTGTAGCCTTAAGAACACTAGCTACAGATACTTTCCAAAGACCTACTGGGGACATCATGGGGGTCTCACAGACATCTGCATCCAGGGTACTCCACCAGTTCCTGAATGCCATGCTACCTCATGCCAGTGAGCACATTTAATTCCCCAGTACCCCGTCAGGAGAGGACCAGCAATATGCACCTCTTCCACTATGTAGCAGATTACCTGGAGGTACTGGGTGCCATAAACTGCATGCACATCCACATCAAAGTACCACCTGGTGAACAGGGTCAGGCCTACTTAAACCACAAGGGTTTTCACTCCATCAATTGCCAGGTTGTGTGCAATGCCCAGGGCATTATCATTAATGTGTGCGCTGGCAGCCCAGGAAGCTATCACAACTCCCACATCTGGCATTCCTCACAGCTGTATCAGGGATATGGCAGGGTGGACATCCCATATGGCCATCTGGTGGGGGATGCTGGCTATGCACTGGAGCCATGGATGATGACACCCATCAGAAATGCACACATACCCACTCAAAAATGCCATAATGAGGCGCACGCACAAACCAGGATCATAATTGAGCATGTGTTTGGGATGCTCAAGCCATGGTTCCACTGCCTTGACATATCTGGTGGAGCCTTGCAGTACTATCCAGCCACATGTGCACACATGTTCATAGTATGTGCCATGCTACACAATATGATCCTGTGGAAACAGCTGCAGCAGGACCAGGATGGGGAAGGGCCACACAGCCTCCCACTATTGTCAAGGTCTCCACAGGTACAGAAGGACTCGGAGGAGGCACCCCCTGAGCCAGCCTCTGTAGGCAGAAGGAGGCATGCTCAGTATACCCTGGCAATGAGGCAACACATAGCACACACTGACACCCCTCTCTGACTCGCAAACACAGTAAAACAGATGACACACACATCACACTACCTGTAACTTACCATGTATAGGCAGTGTACAGGGTGCATACAGCATAGGCAGCCCTCAAACACTGTCCTCACAACTGCCACAGGCACAAGATAAGTCAGTCTTCTTAACAATAAGTGAATGGCTTAGTATGTTCTGATAGCATATCTATGATATTGTTGCATCCATGCAAGGGAATGGGGTGGCCTATTGGGATAGCAGCAGACAACTGACAGCTATGTAGCACACCAGGGAATGTTTGCACTATACTGGCTTCCCCACACTATGCAGTAGTACCCAAGGTGATGAATCCCACTGCCGTATATGTGGGGGGGGGCAACTAACGGGTGGGTCATAGGTCACAGGCATGGATGTCAGTGTGGGGGGTCCCATACTCACCCCTCAGCCTCACCCAGCAAGTCATCTGTAGAAATCCATAAAGAAATGTTTGGCAAAGGCCCACAAATGGTGACAGTGATGAAATACCCCCTACAGACCTACACAATGATAGCACAGCAGGTCTTGCAGTTGCAGTAAGGGTAAGAAGTCTGAAACTCAAATTATGCCATTACAATCTGACCTGTGGTCCTTAGTGATATGCCTCTAGTCTCCACGACAGAGCACAATACTATGCTAAATGGAACTAAAATGTAAAGCAAATATCAGCACAGTCTGTGCAAATGTGTACATTTGACGTGTGCCCCCCCCCCCCATATTCCCATAGAAATGCAGTAACATGTATGTTTGCAGGGGAAATAGCAGCAGACCACACATTGGCAGGGCCATCCCAATCAACATGATAACTTGTTGCATGTCCACAATATGCAGGGGACAATCGGCTATGTACATCTGTGGTTAATACAGTCAGGATGTGGCCAGCACTTACTCCTGGCTGTTGTGTCTTAGTGGCCTAGGTACAGTGCTGTCTTTGACAGTGACATGTTCCAAGAACTGCAGTGCCATGTATTCTGCATGTCAGCTACACCTACAGTAGGAGTTGTACACACTGTTCAGATGTCAATAGCTGTTACTGCAGGAAAGCTGTACAGGTCATGGACAGAGGGCCACACATATGGACAGTACACAGCTTGAAGTAACCTACACAGTGCCTACCATACCTCTCAACTGTACAGACCTATTTCAGAATGTCCAGAAGTTTGCATCATTATTGTGGCTGTCTGGCAATTCACTGGCAAATCAAGTAAGACTAAGGCAGAAAATAATGACAGATTGTAGTGTTAGACTTCATACCCTATAGAAACATGCATGCTAATGCAAAACATGTTACTGAATCACCTTTCTAGGTTTGTAAGGCCAGTACTTAAAAATGATCCCTATATTTAGGCCTCTGTCCCCCAATCACTTATGGCCTTGTCCAATGTCTGGCTCTCAGAAGTTGAGAGGTATGGTACCTAGTAGGACAACAGGTACCTGAAGGTCAGTGTACTGCCAATGTATAAAAGGCTGCCACCTTTCTGTGTCAGCATTGACATGTCACTGGCAAACAACCATACCCCTGGAAAGACAGGTTGTCACAGAAGGAGCACAAGTATGCCTTGTATATCTGTTCTACTTGTCCTAACATTGCATTTGCCTGCCAACTATTTGCAAAACAAGAAATGGTCATGTCAAAACAGGAATGGAAGACAGTGGGGAAGCAAACATCAAACCCATAAGAGCAAACAAGCAATTACCAAACCAGTCTCCAACTGTCTATGTTTGGCTGGACATTATTAACACCCT